>NW_009928114.1:3476-4181 GCF_000696875.1 Nestor notabilis | reverse complement strand
ATCCCGGCTCCCTCTTCACCTCCTGGCTCCCCGCTTTAGGGCTAAGCTGTCCCGGGGAGGTTGCGCTGCCCAGACGCCAACGCACTCCGGCTCTCGCTGGCTCTTCTGTTCCATCCTTCCATCCATCCATCCATCCATCCATCCATGCTTCCTCTCTCGCCCGATGCGATACCGTGGTGGTTCAGGTCCTTGCCTATAGCTCCCTGTTTTACAAAGCTCCGATCGGTGCGTGTGCGTGTGTATGTGTGTGTGTGCATTTTATCCCTCCCTCCTATCCCTCCCTCCCTCTCCCTCTCTCTCTCTCTCTCTCACTCTAATGTGTGATCTGGAAAGCTTATAAAAGCCTGATGTAATCCTTAATGCAGCCCCTGGCTACAAAGACTGGATCTAGTTTCACAGAGAGAGATTCAGAAGCTAAATTCAAAGAGAAAAAAGAGAAGCAAAAGTGGGGGGAGAAGAGAGAAAGAAGAAAGCAAGCAAAGCAGACGAGTGGATTTTAAACAAACATCTCTTTCTGAAGAAGACCCTTCTCGCTCTTCGCTGCTGGGAAAGCTACTCTGAACCCTGCTCTATGATTTTTTCTTAACGGAGAAGACTTGCTTGTCTGCTTGGATCTAATGATTTACTGGCTTTTAACGGCGTTTTTCCGCTCTCCTAAGGATTCCTCGGAAAACGGCTTCGTTCTTTGCAGCTTTTCTCTTCCAC
>NW_009928114.1:268-2938 GCF_000696875.1 Nestor notabilis | reverse complement strand
AGAGAGAGCTCTGCCATCCTTCTGGACTTCACGCGCTGCCCAATGTTGGGCTGGTTACCCCTGGATATGTTGCTGGTTTCCATTTGGAATTTGACAAAGGGAAGAAGGAGGATATAAAACCTGGGGGAGCTCTGCAAGGTAAGGGGCTCCCGGCCACCCTTCCTTCTTCCTCGGAGGGGAGGGAAGAGGGGAGACACTTCTCCGGGCTGCGCTTTGCCTTGAGTGCAGGGAGAGGGGGGGATGTCTCTCTTCATCCCCAAGGGAGGCAGCGGTCGGGTACCCGCTCCTCTGCTTTTGCCCCTGGAAACAGCACCCGGAGGATGTTTTCATCCCCTCCGCTCCGCAATTTGGACTGATAGAGCATAATCGCTCCCTGCCATGGGAAGTTTTAACTTTCGTGCATGCGGGTCCTGTGGGCAAACATCAAGAGGCGGTGGAAAATATTGATGTCTGCAGGATGCGGATGGGGGGAAATGCATTCGTGTCCTAAGGAAAGGAGCTGGGGACCGGGTTGTTGCTGGGGGAGAAGGCAGCCGTGGGGAGGGAAAAGGAGCTGGGAATCGCGACGGGGAAAGAGCTGCAGAGATAGCCTGCAAAGTGCTGCGAAGCCGCGGTGCCTTCGCGGGCAGCCCTGGGGTCCGGGACTCCTCAGCCTGCAATGTTGGCAAACAAAGTCTCGGAAGGATAGGCAGCCGCTTGCCCCGGGCATAAATCTGCCCTTATCCCAGCTCCTTGTCTTTTCCTTGGAGAGCTGGGATGTTTTGTGGGGTTTTTTTGGGGGGGGGGAACCTTGCTTGTTTTACTGCTTGTGTGGCACCTTCCCAGGGCTGGAGGCGATGGCTGGGGAGGTGATGAGCTGCTAATGTCCCACTCCAAATGCCGTTTATCAGCACTTAGCTTCACTATAGGAGAAAATCAGCCTTTAGCCTATGTAGAGATCAGAGTATGGCACAGACACACACAAACGCTGCTCCCGGTGCTGGGCTCCTGGGGGATGCTGGCGCCCAGGCATGGCTTACCCGTTCTTTGGGGAGGGAAAAGGTGTGTGGGGGGGGAAGTGGAGAGAGAAGGAGTCTCCATCAGGGATGCGTAATTACAAAGCATCTTGTTCTGAATCACCCTGTGTGGGAATGAATCGCAGAATTTGTCTCTCCCTCTTCCCCCACCGCCCCCTTCCCTTTCACGGCCTGACATTCGCTGATGGAGAGTGGCTGTTGATGCATCTTCAGACTTTCGCAGAGAGGTGTTTCAGCCATGGCTCTGCCAAGGCTGGAAGGAAAAGCAGGGTGAGAGGGAACAGGTAGAGCTTTCAAAGGGACTTTTCAGCCTGGCTGTGCCCCGGTCCTGGCTGAGAGGAGGCATCGCTCCCCGGCAGTCGAAAGCACGGGTTGCAGATCAACTCTGCAAGGCTGTGACTCATGTGCCTCATCCTGCCCTGGCCAAGGAAACAATCCCTGTGAATCAGTTGCATAGAGAGGAGGTGGTAGGGAGGGAAGTATCAAGGCAAGGTCAAAGGGATGGAGGGCAAGACATTCCCATTCCATCCCCAGCCACCCCATCCCTTTGGAGCTGGGGTTTTCCAAGGCTCAAGCTCAATCCAGCTCCAGAGCGCCAGGGCCAGCTGACAGCTGATGGCAGAGGGAGGAGAAGGAGGGGAAGAAGGGGATAAGGAAGAGCGAAGCTACTTTGACAGATGCCGAAACCTGCCTGCGCGGCAGAGCGAGGATCCCCTCAAAAGCCGCTGCTCCCTGCGAGGGTGCCGGGAGGTGGTCAAGGTGCGGGGTGCACCTCCCCATCCCCGTTACCTGTTGAGTAGCTGTAGGTTTGCTCTCGCTTGGCAACGCAAAGCCTATGGAAAAGCCATAGGGATGAGCCCCGGGCACTCCGCGGGGCTGAGTGGCGACCTCCGCCGCGTAGCAGGGAGGACTGTGTATTAATGATGATGACTCTGCTTTGGCTGGTGCTGAAATATCTGTATTATCTATTATCAGCTGGGAGACGAGGCTGGAGGCTTCGCAGAGCTGGGATCGCATCCAAAGTCCGGGCTGCTAAAGGAAACAAACAACTCCCCGTGAATATTAAGTGGGTCCCTAATTAATTAATGACTCATTAACCTGGGTCCCGCAGTCACTACGGTGCCCAAGAACCTCGGTGAGGAAGAGGAAGGAGGTTGCAGGGCAGAGAGGGAGAGGTTTTTACCCTCGGAGGGTGCTGAGGAATTGCACCAGCTCTCAGCCAAGCCGCACTGCCAGGGGCAGGGTGGCCACGGGTCTGAGCCAGGCAGGGGCCATTGAGCACACAGGACGTGCTGCTTGGTGGGTCTCAGATGCCGAACAGGGGCATGGAGAGCTCAGGGGTGCTGGGGACACACACCCCAGGGGACCCCCATGTTCTGCTTTGCGTGTTGTAGTGGGGTTGGGGTGCAGCATCGCTTCTGCTGCGGAGGGTGAAGTGGAAGGCTGGGCAGGAACCGGACAGGGGCGAGGAAGGAGCAAGACCCCTGTTCCTTTTCATAGCACTTGGGATGCTGTTGGGGAGCCCTGGTTGCAGAGGTGGGGGTTTGCACCCCCCTTAATTCTCCAGCAAAGGTGGGCAGGCTCAGGGAAGGACGGGCTGCAAAGCAGGAGGGTCTGTTAATGAAGGATCTATACCCTTGTTCTCCTTAATGGG
>NW_009928114.1:0-212 GCF_000696875.1 Nestor notabilis | reverse complement strand
GGTGGGAACGCGCCGACCCCCCCCCCAGCCCCTCAAGGAGCAGCCAAAGGCAACCTCCGTGGTAGGGAAAACAGCCCCCCACCCCACTGCTGTTCCACCCCAGGGGGAGCTGCATTGCCCTCTACCCCGCAGGCACTCAGAGATGGTCTGGGGGACACACAAACACCCCTTCCCTCCTTTCCAGCACCCCACAGCCTCCTTTTTCCAACCAC
>NW_009928113.1:1463-1913 GCF_000696875.1 Nestor notabilis | reverse complement strand
GGCTCCGGTTAACGGCCACGGTCGCCTTCGGCCTCCGGTGAACTGAGCGTTTCGGCCAGTCGTACCCCTGCCGCTCCTCTCTGGAGCGCAGCTCCACGGCCGCCGGTGTTGTGCGAGGGCCCGGAAGGACACTGGATCCCATCTGACACATCTACTCGCTGTGTAAAAACCCTGTGGTGCCCCTAGTTACTCGAAAACTGCATTTTATGATCGGTTTTATTAATGCGAAGATATTTACTTTATTTCAATAAAGTATTTTATGAACTATTGCTCTGAGAAATGTAATGCTTTTGATTATTTTTATTCTTTTATTTCTTCTCCCGCGCGGAGGCAGGTTAGAGATCCAAATCCGAGTTCGTAGGCAGATCCACAGCGATAGAGGAAAGCCGGTACCAGGGCAGATTCTCCACTCGTTTTCCCTGACGGCTCGGCCTGCCCGTGGACGGGAGA
>NW_009928113.1:366-1370 GCF_000696875.1 Nestor notabilis | reverse complement strand
TGCGGGCGGCGGGCATGCCCCACCCCCCCCCCCGCCGCTGTCCCCGTGGCTCTGTGCACATCACGAAGCTGCAGCGCTTTGCTTTTTTCTTTGCTTCTTTTTTTCGCTTGCTTTCCCCGAATCCCTACTGGACATTTTCCACCGAGGTATCAAATTATAGAGCATCAACCGAGACATGCAATTACCGCTGTCCTGCTGCTAAAAACCAGCAGCACCGCAGGAAGCGGCGAGAGGCAGAGGGAAGGGGAATGGTGCCAGGGGCGGCTGGACTACGGTGCTTGCTCGTCTGGGAGGTGGCCGGCGGCGGGGCAGGGCTGACGGCCCGGGTTGAGCCCCTGCTTCAGGGGGTAATTAGTCGTCCTTCCCAATTAAAGGTGGTAATTAGTAGCCAGGGACTCGTCGGTGCCCTAAAGGCTGCTGTGTCGGCGGACCCGGAACGCCTCGTCAGCAGGGAGCGCGTCTGTCTCTAACCCGACACAGACCCGCACCGGAGCCGGCTCATCTCCCGGTAATGGCAAGAAGCGGCGTCCCGACGGGCGAGGAGCCGCGCTAACTATATGTACGGGCTTTATTTGATCATACTGCCGATCATCTCCGCTCCGAGGCGGATCTCTGCCGGGCTTGACCAGCTCATGACACGACTGCTCCCTATTCTCCTCGTCTGCCCGTTTCGCCACGCTCCAGGGGGTCCGGATTCGGTACAGCGAGGAGCCGGGAGCGGTGGGGACACCCTGCCGTGTGTGTGTGTCCTCTTATCCAGGTTGAACTCCTGGGATGAGCGATGGAGTGTTTGTAAGCACAAGGTACGGCCATTGCTGAGTAAAGAGAGAGCAAGCTTGTATTCTTACGCTAAATTGATTTATATATTTAAAAAAGCGGTTGGTTGGAAATGCTTTATTTGAGCTGGGGATGAGGACTGGCTCTGGGAGGGGGAAGGTGGCCGGGCCGGGCTCGGGCGGTGTTTGGGTTGTTTGTCCCTCTGTGTCATCTCCTGGCCATTGCTT
>NW_009928113.1:0-330 GCF_000696875.1 Nestor notabilis | reverse complement strand
GGCTCCGTTACGCGTAAAAACACCAGCCGTTTCTAATTAAAAGGTAGATTCACTGCCGCATGGACCTAAATTAACAGCCCGACAGGCTGTGTCCGTCACCGATGCGAGTTAAGAGGTTTGGTTATAATCAGGGTCCGGTTATTGCTGTTGCGCTTACGATATAATGTTAATGTTTTTCTTTCTCATCTGAGTAAGTGGCGGACAAGTGATTATTTTTCGCAGACCGTAAAGTGATTATTTTTTCACAGATCATAAGGACATTAAAGAAGGGCAGTTATATTATTGTGTGTATATTTTCTCTCCCAGGCAGCGAGAGGAGCGGCAGGCGGG
>NW_009928112.1:0-9955 GCF_000696875.1 Nestor notabilis | reverse complement strand
AAGGTCCCTTCCAACACAAACCATTGTGTGACTCTCTGCGCAGAATGTTCTTGTTAGTGGTGAGCACTGGCAGGATGTTGGGCTAAAGCAGGACTGTGCCATTCCTGGACACGTTTGGGAACATCCTTTTAAATTCCACGAATGTGGAAGGAAACCTTCATATGTGGGTCCATGGTGGGAGTTGCCCTGGTGTTGGTGCTGCTGAGTGGAGCGCAGAGTGCTGCAGTGCCCACGGATGTGTGTGCCTGCCTCTGGTGTGTGATGACTTGTGCAAGCCTGGGCTTGTTTCAGACCGCCTTGTCCGCTGTTTGATTGTAGGTTGGTGATAAGGTAATGGTCCTGGCTAAGTCGGGGCTCTGGCAAGAAGTGGTTAACGTTCCAGCACGCCAGACTTTCCTGATGCCTGCAGGGATGAGCTTCGAGGAAGCGGCTGCTCTTCCTGCCAACTACATCACTGCCTACATGATCCTGTTCGACTTCGGAAACCTGAGGCCCAACCAAAGTGTCCTCATCCACATGGCTGCAGGTAAATAGTTCTCGCCAGCCCATGCTGAGACTCTTGGCTTCAGCGTGCAGCCTCTGACCGGTGCCATGGGGGAGGACGTGACCAGAGCAGGGTGGGACTGAAGCCATTTCCCAGCAGCCAGGGTCAGTCTCCCCCATTGTGCCCCAGGCATCAGCCTGCCCCAGGCAAAGCCTTTGTTCCATCCCCTCCCTCCGGGTGCTGTGCCATCGGTGCAAGCAGGGATAATTTACCTATCCAGGGGCTTTTCTGCCTGCTGGGGATGTTTGCTTCTGAGTCCTTCTCACTGGTTTTCAGGTGGTGTGGGAACTGCTGCCATCCAGCTGTGCAAGACTGTGGAAAACGTCACCATTTTTGGCACAGCATCTGCCTCCAAGCACGACGCGCTCCGGAGCAGCGGAGTCGCTCACCCCATTGACTACAGAACGATGGATTACGCAGAGGAGGTCCGGAAAATCTCTCCCAAAGGTACTGGGTGGTGGAGGACTCGTACACCCGTCCCATGTCTCTCAACTGCAAACAAACCCCCGGCTGCTCTTGGTTCCCTCTAGGTGTTGACATTGTCCTGGACCCCCTGGGAGGATCTGATACATCCAAAGCATTTAACCTGTTGAAGCCGATGGGCAAAGTCATCACTTACGGTGAGTGTGAGCAGTGTCTGCCCAAACCCCGGCTCCTGCAGCAGGGGAAGCGTGTGATGGCAGGTCTCTCAACTGCAAACAAACCCCCGGCTGCTCTTGGTTCCCTCTAGGTGTTGACATTGTCCTGGACCCCCTGGGAGGATCTGATACATCCAAAGCATTTAACCTGTTAAAGCCGATGGGCAAAGTCATCACTGACGGTGAGTGTGAGCAGTGTCTGCCCAAACCCCGGCTCCTGCAGCAGGGGAAGCGTGTGATGGCAGTGTGGATGTGGATGTGCACGGGATGCTCCGTGCCTGTTGCTCACTGCTGTGTGTGTAGTGCTGCTGTTCCACAAAGGTCCTTGGGATGCTTTGCCTGAGGGAGTGAGGTTAGTGCTGTGTTCCCAGAGCTCTGCTCACGGCTCCGAGGCTCTTCCCTCCCTGGTGAGTTGTCTCTCCGAGTACGAGCCGGTGCCTGCAGGGGAAGCTGGAATGTCCTCACGGAGGAATGCTGCCACAGCTGCTTTGTCCAGGCTGACTTAATGCGCAGTGCTAATAGAGCCTTGCTTTTCTGCCAGAGGATGTGTGGGTGATGAGGTTTGAGGCTACTGAATACTTATCTCTCCATTCCCCAACCCTGAAACACTGTGATTTTGTCCCCTAGACAAAGCCCTCACACAACCCCCAGTGGGATTCCAGACACATGCACCAGTGTACAGCTTCTGCTGTGCCTGCTGCTGCAGCGTGTGGCTCCCCTGAGGAAGCCTGGCTGGAGAAGGGAGTGCTGTCCTGCCAGCCTGGCCGAATGGGACTTGTAACTCCCTCTTGCCTCTGCCAGTCTACCTGCACTGCTGCTGCCCTCCCGGGAGAGGACATGTTCTGTATTTAGGTTGTTTATGGGTGCCTGTGATCCAAGTTCTGTGTGCCCCGAGGCAGGTTCCTGCTTCCATGGAAGGTCAGATGGGCTGATCCTGATGTGATCTAGTTCTCGCCTCTCCTCCATCACTGTGATTAGCTGTTGCCCTGCCTATACTCTGAGCTATTCCATGGGGTGCCTGCTGCCTCTCGGGTTGTGTTCGTTCCAGCTCATCTGTGCCTTGCTTGCTTTTTAGGGGTAGCAAACCTGCTCACTGGGCAGAAGAAGAGCCTTGTAGCTATGGCTAAAACCTGGTGGAACCAGTTCAGCATCAATGCCTTGCAGCTCCTACATCATAACAAGGCTGTGTGTGGCTATGACCTTGGATCCATGGATGAAGAATTTGAGCTCATTGGACGTGTTATATCCAAGCTGGATAGCCTGTACCGTCAAGGAAAAATCAAGCCCAAAATAGACTCTGTATGGCCCTTTGATCAGGTGAGTCTGAGTTAACATATAGGCTTGCAGCACCCAGAAATTACTGGGCGAGTGTTTTCTGCACAGTGAGCTCTGGTTCAGTGTGAACACCTTGTTCATGGGGGCTGAACTGTTGCAGACATTTAATAACCATCTGTTCTCAGGTATTTAGTGGGCTTTTTTTTCCTTTTAAGATATCAAGGGGGAGTAAAGGGGCTGGGCTCTTCTGCTCCAGTGCACAGAGCTGGGCAGCACCAGACAGCATCCCTATGGAATAGGGCAGGTGCTCAGCTGCGCTCCATGAGCAGCAGCAGCCCACAGAGGGTCTGGGTTATGCATCAGACTGGAAACTGCCCTGAGTCTGCAGCCTGTAATGGAGCAGGCAGCTGGGAAAGCTGCTGCTGCCCCTGCACGAGCGAGACAGAGCCCAGGCACAGTGAGGATGTTGGAAGGGGCTGGCAGCGGTCAGCAGCTCTGCTCTGCTCAGTGCTGTTGCATCAATGTGTGCAGGCAGGGTCAGGTTCTGCCCTTGGGAATCCTTTGCTGGGGTAGGGCTTATTGCAGGGGAGCAAAGGACTTGGTGACAATCAGTTGGTGTAATACCTGAGAACTAGTCTGGTGCAAATGCTTAAGGAAAACTCTGATGAATCCAGGCCTGGCCCAGGTGCTGTTTTACTTTAAAATAACAACAATAACCCCCTGTGCATGTTTGTTCTGTGGGTATGTGGTGGTGGAAGCACTGTCCTGGCTGCTGGCTGCTCCCCTCTGAAAGGAAGCTGTGGAGACCTGCACTTCACTCTTGCACGGTTTGCAGAGCATCCCTCTGCGTGTTGCAGTTGGTCTGTGTGAGTCCAGGAGGACAGCGGGGGAACTGCCCAACTCTGTCCAAAATGCTCCTGTGCAGAAGCACTCCAAAATTTGGCTGCCAGGAAAGCTGCCCCTGGATGGCCCCTTAACTGGTCTGGGTGGACCAGACACCCAGGAAGGGCAGTGCATAGGGGGTGTGGGTCTCACGGGGTTCCTGTTACTTCCAGGTGGCAGATGCCATGAGGCAGATGCAAGAGAAGAAGAATGTTGGAAAGGTCATCCTGGTTCCTGAAGCACCCAAGGAGGAATCCAAAAAAGAAGAGAACTAAGGAGATGTGTGCAGATTGTGAATTCGTGGGTTAACTCCTTGATCTCTTTGGGACCTGGAAATGGACAGATCAGTAGCTTCCATCTTCACCAGAACATCGTGGTTAAGGTTCAGCTGAGGTTTGCATGCTTTCATTGTGCCTGACCCCCTGCCCTCGCTGTCTGGTCCGAAGCCTGCTTATTTCACTTGTTTCTCTACTGAATTTCTAAACTAACCTCCCTTTTCCCTGGCAGCACGGCTGAAGCTTCCAGCACTTGGTGGTTAACAACTGCACAGCCCATCACTGTAGAGTCAAGGTGTAACGTGCTGTAGAACTGCCAAGTGGCTCCACAGAGCCTGGTCCTGCTGGAGCATTTGTGCTGTCATTTGCTCAGCAGAAGGGGCCAGACTTGGGAAGTTTCCTCCACAGCCAGAGCAAAAGCAGAGCTGGCCCAGTTTCATTCTAGCACTGGCTGTTCTCTTTACACTAACCATGCTCTTCCCTCTGCTTTCGTAGGCCTCTAACACCAGTCAGCTCATTGTTGTCTTTGCTTTGTAAATAACCATCCTGCTGTTTTGGAGTCTAGAGCATCTTGCACTTCATTTGCAGTCACTTCTCTGTGCAGTCAGCAAATAACCTGACAGGCTGGTCTGTGTCTGAATACAGACAGACATATTCTGTATGTATTCTGTCTGAATACAGAAGAAAAGTTTCAATTAGGTAACTTGATCTTGTCCATTTTCTGATTCCAAACGGTATAGGGAGATCTAAATTGTGTCTGAATTTTAGAGACCATAAGGACTCAACTGTGTCTCAAATGACTGGAACAATTGATGTTGGCTCTGTGCTTTATTAATGTTGGGCTCCAAGCTGGTATTGTTAAGGCTAAAGTTCACCCTCGTGTTTGTGTTTCCAAGGGCTGCAGTGTTGAACCAGACTTTAGCAGGATGGGAACAAAATAAGCCCGTTAATGCTTGTTTTCTCTTGTGCGCTGGGGAGGGGCTGCAGTTTGGGAAGTAACTTGCAAGAGCCAGTCCTGTAGCTGCTTCCCAGGAGCTGGGCTGGCTCTTCTGTGGCGTGCTGCTCAGTGGAGCTGTTGGCAGGCTCCTGCTGTAGCGGGGGGACAGCCCAGCTTTGCCAAGCCTCTTGGCCTGGGCTTCTTGGGCAGTTGAAATAGTGCTTTCCCTCCTCTTCTTGCTAGCTCGATAGGTACCCGCTCGAACCAGCTCTCAGCTCGTGATTCAGTGCTGTGGCAGGGCTTGACGCCTCTTCCTCTGAAACTGCAAGTCATGGGGCTCTTGGGCTCTCTTCCAACGCTGAGGGTTCAGGAGCTGCCTGGGGTGCTCCTCCCAGGCCAGAGCTCCAGTTTCTTTCTTTCTTCCTTGCATTTGGAAAGGGAGCTGTGCAGAGCCCCGAGCCCAGTCCTGTGAGCACTTATTGTCCTGGCTGGTGCTTCCTCTTCCTGCTGGACCCTCTCTTCAGCCCGGAGTGACTGGGGTGCAGTTTGTGCCTGCTTTGGGGCTGTGCCGTGGACTGTGGATGTTGCAGGCTCTCAGGCTTCCTTTTGGATTTGAGGGCACCAAGAAGAGCTGCCCATCGTGGCAAACCCTTTGCTACCGAGAGTCCTGCTCACCCAGACCCCGAGGAGGGGGTGAAGGACCCCATATGCTCAAGAGCAGCACCGTGCAGGGGTGGGGGTCCTGTGCCGGTGAACAGGGTCCAGCTCTATTCTCCAGCAGGGCTCCTGTTCGTGTCTTGTATGGCAGGGGCTTAGGGCCCAGTCCTTTAGCAGCACATCGGCACAGCCTCTGGGGCCCTGCCCTGGCTCCGCTGCTGCTGCACCAACCCATTGAGACCCAACGAAAGCTGCAGTTCAGTTAAAGCTCCATCAGCTGCAGCTTTGGGGTGTCAAGTGCATCTGTCACTACCCCTCCGGCTCGAGAATTAATTCTTCAGGTTTATGGCCAGTGCTCCAAAATGTGCAGTCGCTCACCTAACACAGGAGGGCTCTGCCCCCAAGGAGCTTCCTTGGATGCATCCTGACCCGAGGGGCGAGTCCTCGGCTGCAGGGCCCCTGCTCCAAGCAGGACCAGCTCAGAATGCTCCTCTGACAGGGCTCATTTTTACCCCAGGCAGATCTGATCTGTGGTAGCCCCCCTTGCCTGAGGACCCCAACTTCCTCACTTTGTACCTGCTGCCCACCACCATGGGGGCATGACAGGAGCTGTGGTGGGAAGGCTTCGTGGGGTTTGTTTGGCCTCTGCCATGGTGGGAGCTGTTAGAACAACCCTCGGAGCTCAGAGGAGGCTGGAGCCTGTCACAGATCCTTGTCAGTCCATCTCTTGCACTCAACAGGTGAACTTCACAAACATGGTCTAATGAAACTCACAAGCACAACTTTTAACCTTTCTGAATCCGAAATCTTGCTGCTTCTCCTTTCAAGCTGCCCTCTCGTGCTAACTTAAACTCAATCCAACAGTGTCTGATGCTGCTTTACCGGGTCTGACAACAGGAGGACTGTCTAAATTGCTGGAATGGGAAGTCGGGACCTGTTCCTCTGAGAAACTGGACTTCCCCTTGATGGAGGAGCAGCGTGCTCGCACGGCGCAGCCCTGCACACCTGCAGGTTCCGCACACTTGTGAAGGGGAGCACTACCCAGCCGTGTGGCACAGTAACCCCCTCTCCTTGCTTTGCTCTCGGCCAGGCGTGTGCTCAGTGCCTTACTCGGGTGCTCTTGGGTCAGGCAGGTAGAAAGGCTCTCGCAGCCTGTCCCTCCCGCTGCAGCTTCCCATAGGACACGGCCGCCGCGCTGCCTTGTGCTACGCCTCACACAACAGTATCTCGGTGCCTTCTCCTACGTGCCTGTGAGGACTGGGAAGTCACTGGAGCCTTTTCCCTTCTGGCCTTTCGAAGTATTGCCAAAAACCTGTTCTGCCTTTTGCTGGCTCTGTTCTGTGACCCCTAGTGCTGCAGTCTGACTTGCCGTGGGTAAGACGCTCCCTTTCCATGTGTTACAGCCTTTCCAGGCTGTGGTTCTGTGCTCCCCGGTCCAGAAGAGCTCGTAGAGCCCTTGTCTCCCCCAGGGCAGCTGCTCGGCTCCAGCCAGCCCTTGAGCAAGGCTTTATCTGCTGCCCTGGAGCCAATCCCAGCTCCTGGCTCCCTTCCCATAGTTGCTCATGTGTCCTCTCTCCACATTCCTGAAGCCCTTATCAGGGCCAGAGTGCTGAGCAGTTTCTGTTGGGTCGTGTTTGTCACTGTCTGTTTTGTCCCCCTTGGTAGTAACAGTGTTTTCTACAGAAGCCAAGATTAAGCGTAACCTTGCTCTCCACCACCTCACTGACACTGCTCCCCTCTATTGGTTGGGGTTGGTTGTTTTTAGTTTGGGTTTGTTTGGTTGGGGTTTTTTTACCTTATTTTTTTCATGGACATTTTATGGGCTAAGAAGTATCGAACCGATGTACAACAGCTTTTCAAGTGTCTTAACTCAATAACATTAACCAGCAGGTTTGTGTACTAAGGACCAAAGCAAAAACCAAACGAAACCCCAGGATCAAAACCATTCCACCCACTTGTTCAACTGTTTAGGGCAGAGGAAATGGGCCGGGTGCCGTTCCAGCCCTACCAAATGCCATTTAGTGTTTCTGTTGCAGATTGCCTGATCCAAAGGTGGTGGTGGTGAGGAGACCAAGTGAACAGCTCATGGCAGGAGCAGGGGGCCTGGCCCTGCCCGCTGTGGCTGCTCAGCACAGGGGTGCCTGTGCAGTGCCACTTACTGCAGGCGCCTGCCTAGGCTGGTCTGAGACAAAATGCAACCCCTTTGCTATCACCAGGCTGCTTCTGTCACGTTTTTGGCTCTTCGGATTCTCTTGGGCTGTGTTGCAGCTTTGGTTTGCATAGAGGAGCGTGAGCCCTGCCAAATACCTGTGAGCTGGAGGAAGGAGTTTAACTGTGCTTTTCATTTTGGACAACAGTATTAAACTAGAGCTGGTTGAGCAGGGGGAAGTGGGAAGCACTGTGGGCCTCAGGCTTTAACTGGTGCAGGATCCTGCTGCCGTCAGAGGTGTAAACCCACCCTGTTGTCTAATGTGTGCCAAGCCCTGGTGATGGCAAAGTTGAGTGGCGCGTGTTACACGAGCGTGATGTGCAATGCATTAGACTGAGCCTCTCACACCGCCCGGTCTGGTCTGTGCTGTCCGAGTCGTGTTGATTTGGAGTGTGACAAGAGTGAAACTCATCCTACAGCCACGTGGCAAATCTTTGTATTCCGCTTTGTGCGTGTAACCAAGGTGGACAGAAAGCAAGTGTGCCAATGCTGTTTACATGACTACGCTGTGTAATGCTCTTCTGTCTAATGTTACCATATGCCTTATGTGTTTCAGATGTTAATTAAAAGCATAACAACCCACCCCCCATGGTCTGCTCTCAATCTGCTGTTGGAATGAACCCTCTGCCACCGCTCTGCCTCCTCCTTCCCCAGGGAGGCAGCAGGTGGACACACTCAGTTTGCTTCCCAAGGGTGAGAATATTCCTCCCCTCTCCAGGAGAGCTGCTCATTGTTTACTCCAGTGTTGCCGTGATGTTCTAGAGAGCAGCTGGTTTTGTGTACCAAGCCCTTAGCTGCTCTCTCCCCTTTACTCTGTGTCTGGGTGTCTCTGTAGCCAGTTGAGGTTGAAGTAGGTGCCTGGGCTGACAACAAGGTGTGTGAACAGCCACTAAAAATGTGGGGATAAATGTTGTTTATTGTCTTTCTCCGAGTACAGGCAGGGACAGTCTCTATGTTCTCATGGAGGCAGCTCCCCCGGGCGCTGTCAGTGCTCCCCTAGCAGAGCAGCCGGGTTCCTGCTGGCCCCAGAGCAGGGGCTGGAGCTCGGTGCTGGCAGCTCCAGGACTGAACCATCTGCCCAAGCAGCTCAGCTCAGCTCAGCTCTGGCCCAGGCTCTGGTGGTGGCTGAGCTGGAACTTGCCTCTAGTGGCCAGAGGTTTGGGTGATGCTGCCGGATGCCACACCAGGGCTCAGCCTGGCACAAGCTGCATAACTGGCTGCTGAAAACACACATCCGGGACTTGCAGGGGAGCTCGGACCCATGCTGAGGGTGGGATGGAGGTGCTGCAGTCACCAACCTGATTTCCGGCTGCCTCTGGGGCCACAGGAGCTCCTTGGACAAACACCCGCTGTCTCTTGAGCTGCCTGTGTTAAGCTGCACTTGTGCCAGCTGGAGAGGAAGGTGAAGCAAGGCAGGAGCTGTGGCTGCTGCACAGGGAGGCTCATGCAATGCCCAGTTTCTTCAGTACCGTGCAAACCTCACGGAGATACAGGGCATCCGGATAACCATTCCTGTGGGGCAGAGAGGGAAGTGGTGTGAATCCTGCTGATGGTGCTAAAACCACTCCAGAACCTTCCTGTTCCTTCCAGTACAGGAAGAGGGGAGCACAGTCTATTTTTGCCCTGTGCTTTTGGCAGGGCTGGGAGTGGAAGTCACAGCTTGCACCCAGGGCTTGCTCCAGAGACACAGGGAAAGACAGGGAAGCTGCAAGTGAACAGGACCCAGAATTCTCATCCATAGGGAGTTTAGGGGTGTGGGGTGGGCAAGGGCTTTAGCTCCAGCTGGAGGGGCTCAGAGCTGGTCTGCCAGACCCTGCTGCTGTGGGAGCCTGGAAGAGCCACTCACACCAGGATGTGTTGAGCTGAAGCCCATGGCTCTCCTTCAGTGGCTACTAGAAAACCCCACACCTGGAAACGAGCTGGGTCATACCTGGCTTTGCCTCCATCCCAGGAGGTTTTGTGTGGGATAAGGCCCCATGTCACTCTTTCTTCTCCATCGCAAGACTTGATGTGAAACGTCAGCCCACAATCAAATGCTTTCTTCAGAAGTACTGCTGTCTTCTGCCCTTCCCTGTTGTCCGGCAGGAAGGCACGGAAATGCCCCCCTTTGTAAGGCTGTCCCGGGTGGGGGTCACCAACCTTGGAACAGGAAGAAAACGTTTTAAACAACCACCTGAGTGCTGAGCCTCGGAGCTGGCGTCTGACGTTCTGACCAGCTTGTGGCCCCATCGCCTGCTACTGACTTGGAACGAAAAGCAGAGGCTACAGCGAGCTGCTCCCAAACCTGGGGCAGAGCCACGGTCCAGCTTGTAAGGCTGTCCCGGGTGGGGGTCACCAACCTTGGAACAGGAAGAAAACGTTTTAAACAACCACCTGAGTGCTGAGCCTCGGAGCTGGCGTCTGACGTTCTGACCAGCTTGTGGCCCCATCGCCTGCTACTGACTTGGAACGAAAAGCAGAGGCTACAGCGAGCTGCTCCCAAACCTGGGGCAGAGCCACGGTCCAGCACCTCTGCTGCTTTGCATGTGGGGCATGGAG
>NW_009928111.1:27304-27608 GCF_000696875.1 Nestor notabilis | reverse complement strand
GAGGAGATGTTCGGTCTGGTGCCCCCCGAGGCGAGGGGGTCCCGCAGCCAGCCCTGGAGGGGCTGTGGACGCCTCTGCTCCGCTAATCGGTTTGGAAAGTTGCGCTAAAGAGCTCTTTACCTGCAACAGACACCCTTAAGCACTCTCCAGGGGCTTGTTGGGCAGATGTAATGGCAAGGCCAGGGGGTCTTGTTTGGCTAGACGTAGGGACATTTGTCATGGCTGACCTGTGAACTTCAGCTTCTAAGCCCAGAACTGTAAGGAGAGGCTGGGGGTAATGCAATAAAACGAGAGAGACAAAAGG
>NW_009928111.1:23465-27219 GCF_000696875.1 Nestor notabilis | reverse complement strand
GTGGCTTCATTTCATATTCCATTAATATTTACAGCGGCGATTGAATTTCCCATTACAAAGTTCACCATACACATACTGCTAATATGAAATATTAATAGTATTGTGCACATTATGAAAAGTCTTACTAGTAAAAAAAACCATATAGATATACTGGGCAATTTGTACGGGTAAATTAATTTACTGTGCCCACCTGAACCAGGGGACCCACAGCCGGGGTTGCGCGGGGGTGCACTGGGGTTGTGCGGGAAGCAGCCCCGGAGCTCGGGTGGCACGGCAGGAAGCAGCATGTCCCTCACAACGCGACCTCCATCCACGGGCTTGAGTCGTTTGGTTTGGAAGGGTCACGTTTTCCATCTGGGCTGGGGCATCCTGAGGACGGGAGATGCCCGAAACGGCTTTTCCCCGCAAAAGGATGGCGCCGGGGGAGGGAGGGATCAGGTGGGTCCGATGGGGACAGAGGGGTTGTACTTGTTTTGACGGCTTCCCCCACCTCGGCTTTGAAGCACAAGCAAACCCTGCGGGTCTAAAACAGGAGTAATCGGGCATCAACTTACTTCGCAGACTTCAGCTGAGTCAGTTCTCAGTTGCTGCTCAGGGCGGACAGAGAAATCTTATCTCCTGTGAAAGGAAAATTGGCCGCGAGAGTCCCAAAAGTGCCCCGAGGATCAACTGAAATGAAAGTAAACCGATAAATCGCGTGGAAAACAGAGCAGTATTGAATTTAACCGGTGCAAACTTAGACCCTCTCCTGGAGCACTTGCTGTGCATCATTTGAGAGAGCTACCCGGGATTATTCTGCTCTATTATTTTTCTTACATTTTTATAATTCTCAACACAAACAGCCCTTCCTTTCGATGCCCCTCAAATCTGCACGTTCTCGGGAAAATATAAATTTACCATTTACGTGTGAGCAAGGTGCAGCGAGAGGAAGGAGAGAAGTTTGGGGAGCAGCGGGGGCGCAGCGCTGCCTGGGATGGCCCACAGCTTGCCATGCAGGTCCCCGCAGGTATTTAAGATATGAGGAAAAAAGTTGGATTTTTATACTATTTTTTCCCCCGATATAACTCTTCGATTACTCTGGTGGTGCTCTGCAACTCATTTTCCTTTTAAAACCCCCACCTTGTTCTCCGTCAGGAGCTGGGTTGTATTGATCTGCAGGGATATTTACTTTCTGCTGATTGCAGTAAGTAAAAGCCGCTGGAGAGTCATTCTCTTCACCTTGGATCTTTGGTGAAGGTGGTGTTTGAACTTCCCTGGGAGCGTTTCACCTCCCTGCTCTGCCAGATTGAACGGTTTCCTCTAGGTCTGGGCCCCGGGTAAGCTGTGCCTATGGTTGATTTTTTTCCCCGCCGTATTTTGGCCATAGGGAGAAATCAAAGCCTAAGGGAAGTCCCTTGGCAGCCAGAGGTGCTGCAGATGTGGGTAGAGCTCTGTCTGTTAGCCAGCAGATCGTGATGGCTCCTCTGTTTTCCCAAAGCTTCCCACACGCACGAGGAATAGAGGCTATTTGTGACTTTTAATAGATCTGGATTAAGGTAATTTAGGAAACCTGAGGTTCGCCACTCAGCTCAGGGAGATGACAGGCTCTAGGAGGTACGGATGGGTGACATTTCCACCATGAGATCCGTCCTTCCCCCCGCCCCGCTCCCCCCTGAGCTCCCCCCTTCCAGCCCTAAATGTGTCATGCTTTGTCACATCCTCTGCGTGTGTGTTTTTAGAGAACATTTGAATAAAAGGCTCGATGCCAGGTATTGGTGACACAGTGGGTGGAATTTGCAGCCTTTCCACAAAGAGTTGGAAGCCTCCATTTGCATAAGGTCAGGGTACAGCTTCTCACAGAACTTTAGCAGCATCTCTGTCTCTTAGCAACACTCTTGCACTCTTGGTCCCTGCATTAAATTGACTGGTCCTTTCCTTTTCTTCCTTTCATAAGGAGGCTTACAATAAAATGTCACCCTTCCAACCTGTGCCTGTCACCCAGTAGGTCATCTGTTTCTCTTACACCTCCTTCCCCCCCCACTTCATCTCCAATTAGGGGATGAGATTATTCATTTGGTGGATTCCCAAAACTGCTTCATTTTTTATTTTGTTAATTAATATTAATAACATTTCTCCCTTTGTATTAATAAAAAGGAGCCCTCATAAACAGTGAGGAGATAAGGAGCAAATTGCAGGCACCTGCAAAACAATGGGATTGGAGAGGGGTAATAAGGCGAGTGGAGATAGAGAGAGCAAGGTTTAGGTCATCCTCTCCACCCATTTAGTTGATGCGGGGTTGAACTCAGCATGGAAGCCTTCAATGTGCTCAGAATATTAGAGTCACCCCTCTTGGCTCCGGCATGGGAATTGGTGACAGAATACAGATGCTGATAGGTGGTGTTAATGGAGGGTCAGGCTTGGACAATAGTATCCATCACTTGCCTCATGGCTCTGCTGTCAGATGGAGTCATTTCTGACTGCTCTATCACCAAGATTTGGGAGAGATTCAATTATTACCTTCAGCTTGGCAGCGGTAGATACAAATCTATGCCCAAAGGACTGGAAAAAAATACTCCCTTCGCTCTCTCTCTTCCCGAGTGGGTTTTTCCCCTTTCTAAATAAATAAATAAAATAAATAAATAAAATAAAGCGGGGGAGACAAAAAGAAAACTAAATGTCCATGCCACTCAATATGCCCCTCTGCTACAAGTTGCTGGGGAAAAAACCAGCCCCTCATTGCTCGGCCTCAGAGTTCCCGCACTGTGACACTTTTGTAGGGAAGATTATGGTGGATCCTCTGAACTTTGAAGCCTGATCTCAGAGTCTGTGCCTTTTCCCCACCAGGGCTCCGGGCTCGGCATCGCTCGCAGGAGGTAAATCCTGCCTGGGGGTGATGGGGCTGAGCCCGACGCGCTCCGGCTTCATCCGGGGCGGGGCGGGGATTATTGATCAAGTGCCCCCATTAACTTGAAGACCGGGGCTAAAGGACAAACTTTAGCCACGGAAAAGCTCTCCATTTCCCCCTTCCTACTTTTTAAAGGTATTTAAGCGGTGATAGCCGTTTTAAATTCAGTCCGGGTTTTATTCCCCGGCTCCCCGTGGCGAACTGATCCACTTCTGAGGAGGAGCGGCTTGTTTTCTCTAACACGTTATCTACCTCTTGAGTGGTGCAAATGCTGAGGTGAAACCCGGTGCTTTTCAGCGGTATTCCTTCAAAACTCTTCTTCAAACGCCCCCCTCCCTCCCCGCTGCTCCTCCCGAAGCTTTCAGACACTGTAATTCCTGCAAGATAAATTCTCAGGTAATGGGTTCTGAGAAAAAGCAACAGAGGTTAGGAGTCAACTGCCTCCTCTTTAATAATTCACATGTCATATTTCTTCCACTTTGTCAAGTTGGCTAAAGAAGATGGGCAGGGCTGCGACAGGCAGACACTTGAGTTTATTATCCTGGGGACCCACGGAAGGGCGATGCCCTCTCTTCCTCTAGAAGAGGGGCAAATCTCGCTGCCTGGCTCCCGGATTGCCATCTGCTCCCCATCTCCCAGTGACTTCCCAAAGGAAAGCTCGTTTCCCGTCATACGCGCTCCTGCCTGGCTTTCGTCTTCCCAGGATCCCACCTTCTCCTCTCCTATCTACCTTTAAAGCTGCTAATCGTCCCTGCGCCTCTTTTACTACCATAAAAGACAAGGTGCAAATAAACCTCAGCGAAAGCCCAGACTGTGTTTTTAGTTGTGTTATTCTTTTAACCAATGCAGTGTGATTATGTGTCCCTGATT
>NW_009928111.1:369-23434 GCF_000696875.1 Nestor notabilis | reverse complement strand
TCTTTCACATGGGATAGTTTTCTGTTCGCGTTTCTAAAAGTTTCGGGGCTCGCTAGCTCAAATTCCAACAGTTCTGGGTAACCAAAGAGAAGCTGGGATTTATCGGGAAGCTGGGGCTGGGCTGTGTCCCTCCAAATCAGCAGCGCGATGAAATACAAGGAAGAACTTGTCGCTGAAGTGGAAGAATCCAGACAGTTAGATCTTCCCAAATTTGTCACCCTTCTTTACATGATACAGGTCCCCGAAAAGAGTACAAAAATGGTACATTATAATCCCAGGAGTCTCTGCTAACTTGTTTTATTCAAATCGCTTTTAGAAAAACTTCCAGGGTTTCCTAGTTTTCCACTTTCTTGCCCCATCCTTACCGTATACTTCAGCCACACTCCCCCAGTCCTCTCCTCTAGTGTGAAAGCGGAATAATGTCATGTACCTGGGAAGATGTCCGCTGCATTTTAACATAAAATATAAGAAAAGGAGAAGAGAAGCATCTCCCTGAGCCGATCCAGGTGAAAACGCGGGTGACAGCAGAGCAGAGAATGTCTTTATTCTCCCGGGAGCTGCCTCTTTTCTCCTCTTACTATATTATGATTTTCCTCATGCTATGGTTTGAAGTAAACCTTTTTATTTTTTCAACAGTCTTTCGTTGAAGCAGCAACACATTTTAACTGATCTTTTTGCAGTGCAGTCTCTTATGTGTCTTATCCAGAAACAGTAAATCTGTCTTATCTGTCAGATTTCGGTAACTTTATACATGAAACGGAAGAGCAAGCAACTTTGGGGGATTTAGCAAAAGGACTTATCAGTGTAAGTAAGGATAAGAGCAAACCCTGAGGCCCATGGGACATTTGCCCTTGTGATAGTGGCCAGGGTTTGTTACAGTTTTGGTTAGAGGTTCATGACTTTCACGTTTCCTGCAAGCATCGTTTCCAGAAACAGGCAGCTCCGGTTCACGGTGCAGATTGCTCTAGGATTTCGTTTGGGTTTGTTTTTTCCTTCGGAGAAAACCCCTCATGTTACTGGGGGGTCAACACTACACAAATAAATAAGACCCATGAGCCAAAGAGAAATAGCAGGCTCCAGAAGCTGCCAGTGACCTGGGAAGGCAGCATCGGAAGGGCAAAGGGATGCAGAGGTGCTGTGTGCTGCCATTTGTGCCCAACGCATCTGCCTCCCGTTCTCCCGAAAAAACGTGTCGCAGGGTGTCAGGCTGGCACAGAGGTCACCCGTGGGTACACGCGTGTCTTCATAATGTCTTTGTATTGTCGCGTTCTGCCCGCCCTGAGGAGGATGAGGGGCTCCCGGGCAGAGCTCACCTGCCATAAGGCATAACATTACCCAGGCTGAAACTCTTAAATTTACACTCTGACACTTCAAAACTTCTTTATTTTCGCAGACACGACTCTTCCCCCCCTCCTCCCGGCTCCCGAGATGTGAGTTTATTTTCCCAGTGCCAAACCTCTCCCAGAGACACCCGGCAGGCGCCGAGCAGGGCTGGAAGGGAGAGACTGAGCCGTCCTCCATTGGCAACCAGCAATGAAACGCACTTGAAAAGCTGCCAGGGAGAATTAGGATGGTAGCCCTATCCTGCAAAATCAGATGGTTTACAGTGTCCCTGAGCAGCTGTTAAGCTTGTTGGGGTTTTATTAGTATTATTATTCTTTTCCGGCATATTTCTTTCCTTTTTTTTTAACACCTGCGAAGTTTGTCTATGAGGATGCCACTAAAGACAGAAGTACTGAGTGCTTGACAGACTCCATAAAGTCCTTGGCATCCTTCTAACGACGTGACAGGTCCAAGGACTAAGAGGCGGGAGCGCGGCCCCGTGGAGAGCCTCTCCCGGCACCGGCTGGGTGTCAGCCCGTCTCTGCAGGCGGGCAGAGATGCTACCCTGGCCCCAAAGAGGAAAGAGATGGAGGACTTGGGTGGGGAACCTGATTGGATTTGGGCGGGGGGGAACTCAATTGCAGGTGGTTCCTCCTGCCTCAGTCACACACAGCCTGTTCTGCTCCGCGTGAAGCAGGAGAGAAGCTCTGTAAACATTCAGACAGCCCCGATTTAATAGCAGAAAAAGGTCTGGTGCTGACCGGTCCTTGTTTTCGGAGGAGGAGGTGGCATCGGTAGCAGGGCTTTCGGAGGAGGAGGTGGCAGCGGTAGCAGGGCTCCGCCGGGCAGGAGCCCCCGGCTCCGCGCATCCCCGGCGCAGGATGCACTGCCCGGTGGCCGCGGTCCATCGGGGTTTCTGCTCACACCTATCATCTGAAGTCATCTTCGTTCTGTCCTCCAAACATCAGGAGCATCCTTCCCTCCTCCTTTCCTCCTCCCCCTCTCCCCCCGCCTTGATTCCACTCGCTGTTTCTCCTTGAGTTCTCCAAGTTTCTCTGCAACTTGTCATAACCTGTAATAAAGTGCTCTTTCCGTCGGAAGTTTAAAGTCCAGTGGGCACCGGATCCATTTCCAGCCGACAGCAGAGAAGGGAGGCAGGACGATGGGAGGGTGATCGCTTTTGTCTGCCTGCAGGGCTTTAACCATTGCACAGCGAGGGCAGCAGGACCCCCGTGTCCTGCCTAAGTTCCCCCCTCCCAACCGTCCTGGGTAGTGCACTGCAAACTTTCAGGGTCCACCAGCACCACATTGGGACCAAGGCTGGGGCTCCTGGGCAGCCCCTGCCCCAGCGAAGCACCAGGTCCCTGTCAGAGAGGGCATTAAAGAGCAGAGCATCCTCATGTCCCAGCCCAGCTGTGCAAATTATTCTTATTCTTAATTTTTCTTATTGTATTATTTCTTATTTTTATTCTTATTCTTTATTACTATTTCTATTACTAATATCATTAGATTACACTGGAAGATACATGACTGCTATATGCTAAATATGCTATTACATATTACATAGAAGGCAACATCAGACACGTGTGCTGAACGTGCTCTTTTTATGTATGTATTCTTATGCGTTGAGAATAACACACAACATGAACACTACAAATATGTGCTGTATATGTATGCTTATATACATATGTACATTTATAAATATACTGTATATATATGTGTGCGTGTGCACACAGAGTAGGTGTGTGTACATAGATACATAATACATAGATACATAAGTGTTTCCGTGTGTTATGCTACACATGAAAATGTGCATCCTGCCCAGTCTGGTGCCTCCTCTGTTGACAGAGGCACTGTTGGACTGGAGAAGTACACCAGAACATAAGGTATGAGAAGCCAACAAGCCCTGAAGTGGTTACCTGTGATTTTACATCTTTATAAAGACAAAGCAAACAAATAACATGAGGTGGGTTGAAATTACGTGTTACAAACGTGCACTGTAACCCCAACACTGCCCGACGTGTCCTGGCAAGGGGTCAGGCTGCAGGGCTGGTGACGGGGCTGTGCCTCTGATCAAGTATTTATGGCCACTGTATCTTTGCATAACATTTACTTTGCTTTCTTTAATGGTTTCCTCCACTCCTTTCCCCGCTCCTCACTGCAAACAGCCTCAGTTCAGCCCCAGCCCCTTGTGATGATATCAAGAAAGGTTTTTCTGTTTTTTTTTATGGCCAAGCCAAAGCGAGGTCATTCTAATAATACCCAAGGTCACTGGTGGGAGCCACCGAGTCTCCCAGTCATTTTTCATTTGCTTGCAACAGTTAATGACAGTCACAGGGACGGAACTGGGAGCTGATGGCCATGTGATGTCACCAGCACATGCTAGGGGATTATAAGGGCAGGTACAGGGCAGGGTTGTGGATTAAAAATGTGGGGGGGAGGTGGAAATCACTATTAATTGCTTCACTCCAGCAGCTTGGTAGAAAAAAAGGGTACAGACAAAGGAGGGGGATTTTTTCCTCTCCCCCCTCCAAATCAAAGCTCCGAAATGCCAGCTCAACTGCTCCACTTTTCCATAGTGACTCAGCTGGAAAAGACCTGCGAAGCGTATGAGAGGAGCACTGCTTACTGTACCAGCTGCTGGGTAAGAGGTTGCAAAAGCAACCTTGCAATTACTCAGGGGCATTCCTCTCCCTCCCACCCGAATCAAAGGCCTCATCTTTCCTCCTGCTGCCAAGGGCAAAGCCTGTGGTGACACCAGCAGGAGTCAGATCTAGGCAAGTTTTTGTACCTGGGAATGTTTGTTGTGGGTTTTTTGCGGGCGTTTTAACTTATCCTTTCTATTCTAGCTGCCCGCTTGGAAACAAGAGGAAAGGAAAAGAAGCAGACCTCCCTGTTACATCACTCCCTGGTTGGGATGTGATGATCCTTGGCTGGAGGAGCCCTGGGGGAAGTGGGTATTGATTTAAACATGCGCGCCAACTGTGAGGTTCACACTGCTGAGTGCCCCTCACACGGCCACCCTCACCCTCAGCCCTGCCCCTCGCCTCTGAGGAGTCACCCCAGAGATCTCAGTCCTCATGTGTGGCCCATCACTTAAACCCATGTACAGAAACATTACAGGCTGGAAAGCCATGAACTTGCACCAGTCTACAGGGACCAGAGAAAGAAGCTACATAAATCAACTAGATTCCAAGTTCCCTTATAATTTCAAAACTATAATTATATTCTGCTCCAAAAGGTGCAGAAGTAAGAAGTTTTTAACCTGTAGGATAACTAACAGTTTGGACAAAATACTCTCCCTGGGAAATAAACTGAAAGAAAGATAAATTGCATATTAATCTTCACTCAGCCTCTCATCATTGCACTCTTTTGTCTTCCTTGTCTCATCTTATTGCATTTATTTATTAAACATGACCTTCTTGTAGCCTTTGTTTCTGCATTTTTAGTCTTTTCTGACATATTAACTGTATAGTAACCATAAGTTGCATTATTATTGTCATCAAGTGTCTTTTCAAAAAGGAATTCCATAAAGAAAGTTGGATATCAGTTGAAATTTTTGTCCATGAACATGGTTTTTAATCATCCAATCTACAAAAGCAGAAGAACACTCATTGAAATGTTGCAGTTCCAAATAAAACAATTAGAAAAGAAACCTCACTGTTGAGGTCAATGGACTTTTATCAACTCCTTTTCAAGGCAGAACGGATCAATGGAATGAAGAGAAGAATTCAAACTAGTGTTTTGCCCAAGCAGTTGTCCAAAGTACACTGGGGTATGAGAAACCTGTACTTCCCATTTTCCATACCTGTTGTCTTCTCTTAATGCTTATTCCTGCAAGTAACTTTTTCTTCAAATGCTGTGTCTCTTTGGGATGAAAAGAGAGAAACAGATGCAGCTGGAGGCTGAATTTTTGAGCCAAATCGTGCTGTTGTAAACAGTTGTGGCTGCAGTGAAGCCCTCTGAAGGATGCTGAGCTGTGGCAGTATGATATCTGCTCTGAGACATGCTGTTAAGGATCTTCAGGTGTTATCTGGTATTTACTTCAGCAGTTCTGTCAGAATCAAAGGCTGGTTTGTTTATTTCTTTTCCCTGAGAAGACACAAACCCAGGTGCTGCTCCTCAGATGAGAAGAACATGGTGAGTTCTTCCTATCTGCCTATTTTCCACAAAAATGAATAATGTCCCAGTTTACAATTAGGCCTGACTTGATTTATTGTAGTTAATAGGATTAGACCATCAGCCTCTCTCAAGGATATTCAAATGCACGGGAAGAGTGGTACTGAGATGCTGGTGTCTTTCTTCCCCTCCTGTGATGGGCATAATGACACACCTCCAAGCAGAGGGGATTTGTCCGGTGGGAGCAGGCAGATTATCTGTATCTAGTGAAACAAGGCGTGCATGGCAACCTTTGCCAAGGCTCAAAGCCAGAACCTACTCACTATAAAATAATTGTGTCACTACCTAACCAAGGCACTCTTCATGTCTCATTTATCTTTTGACTGTAATTGAATGGTTGAAAAGCAAAAAATGTAGACAAATTCCAGCTGTATTGAGATCTGTTTCTTTCTCTGCTACCATGGCCCATCATTAGATAGTTTCCCTCTCTGTACAGAAGGTCAGAGAGTATAAATATAAATTGCATTTTGCATTACTTCTAGATGAGTGAAGCTGTCAAAGCAATAATATAAGCTTTCAGTCCCACATTCTACCACTTCTTTCCCATTTTTTGGCCAGGAGGTCATGTGCAAATTGAACGTGACAGCCCAGACGACGTGTCCAACAGGCTTATATTGTTAGACTGTTCTGCCATGGCACTTATCACAAATTAAACCCACATTGGACGTGGAGTTCTTCAGTAGCTGCTAACAGTAGCTCGGACTTCTTGCAAAAAAGTTTGTGTCCACATCAAGCGTATTTATAGAAGAATAACAACTCTTTTGGAGGATCTTGTTGAAAATGCAGAAAAGAGGTAAAATCTCTCACAGGCAAACCTGAAAGAGCTCATCATAGTAATGCAAACTGTTTTTTGTTTTAGTTGTCTGAAAGCTGGATACATTTATTGTGTGTGTATGCGTGTTCTCCTCACTTCTGTAAAATCTTGCTTTTAGGTGTTTAGGTTTAGGTGAACATTCTATTATCTTATAATAAGCAATAATTCAGTATTTAGTAGATGCTTTTGTTATCAGCATTCAAAAGAGGGGGAACAATCCCCCAGTTGTCCACCTCTTTATGCGAACAAAGTTAGCTTCATGTCTGTTGGATAAAACACTATGTGTGCCAGTTAATAGCATTGATAATTTGGAAATAAATGTGTATTTATAACATTAAAACCAGCATGGGCACTCTCCACAAGCAGCTATTCAGACGATGTAGTCTAAATTAATTTGCTAAAATAAATGCTGCTGAATATTGTCTTTTATGTTAACTCAGAGCAAAGTTTGCCTACAGAACACCAAAAGGATAAGAATGAGATTGTTGTCTTCAGCTGGAGTAGAATCAGGTGTCAAAGTACCTTTAGCAAGTTCTTTCTGCTGTGTACAATGCTGGAGAAAAGATAATGCTGAATGACAGTGAAACAAGATTGCTCTGGGGACAGAAAACCAGATTTCAAACCCTTCACCTTTAGGTATCTAAAAATGCAGCACAGGTTGTGAACGACCGAAAATTCTTAGCACCTGGCAGCAGTCTGCTGGCCTGTGCTAAAGAGCTGGTGGTCTTAGTCCAAATCTTGGCAGAAAGGAGCTCACATTATAAATGACATTATCTGGCAAATCTCCGCAGTCATCTGAGCAGAGGGGCCAGGAACTAACTTGGCACAGAAACCCATGCTTTCCCTCATCGCAGAAATGTTCTCCCTAGATAAGGGCTGAGGCATACAATGGATCAAGAAAAGTCCCTGCCACTCTTGCTCTACTAGCTCTCCGTGAATTAACAAAGAGCTCCATTTTCAAGGACTATCAGGCTTTTGCTTTTTTCTCTTTTTTTTTTTTTTCCAGGACTAAACTTAGAGTGAAGAGTTTGAGTCCCATCTGGTACAAATTGGTAGGGGCTTTGCAGGCTTCAGTACAGCTACACTGATTTACACCAGATGATGCCATTAGAGGACTGAACTACCCAACAATAATTATAAAAAATATCTTTGATTATGCATGTGCAACAACTATTTATGTTTACATTGCAGAGATTTGCATGTAGCACAGTGGGGAGTATTTTATCTCTTCAAAACATTGCACCAGCATAAATAATCCACCGACATTCAAATGAGCAAAGAAATACCCGCTTTTTACCACAAGATGGACCATAAAGGTTTTTATTCACACGTCTTTTTCAAACATATTTGTCAATAATCCTCCAATGCAAAGTTCATTCTAAAGAAAGAAGCACAGAAAAAGAAAAAATAAAGATATGTTCTTTTGCAGGTGGTTCTGTTTTAGATTGCTCCAAACAGTAAGTGAGTCTAGGTACAACCAGACGATCCTGCATGGGAGAGAGAAGAGGATGGGGGAACCAGGGGAAAGTAGGACATCAAAAACACCCCATAAAAGGCAGCACCATACCTCATTTGACAGTGTTCAAAGCAAATTGTCAAGGAATACAAACGGGTTCAAATCCAGAGTGAATACTTGAAGCAATTGGTTGCAAACCTGTCAAAGGCAGAGGTGAAGATAATGGAGCGGAAAGTGGGAGATGTTCTGTTGAAGTACCAGCCTAGAACAGCACAACAGAAATTAGCATTGGGGGAATTACTCTGACATTTAAGCTTTCAAAATGGAAAATGCTTTAAATATGCAGTAATACATTGTACTTTTAACTCACAAGGGGAAAGGGAGATGAAAGCGCAGGTAATATTCCTTTGATGTCGGAACTACATACAGAATCTCCTGCTTGACTTCTGTTGGGTTGGGGTTTTATGTTTATTTTCCTTTTCTATTTGCTAATTGTGCTTTGGTGGTGCTTTGAAGGCATTAAATTTCTCAAATTGAGACACATTGCCCTGGCATCATAAGCTTGATGCCCAGCAAAGAACGGGAAGATGGACAGACATCATTTTCATGGCCTGGCTCCCTCCATTCACCTTCACATCTTCCTTCAAATGCCCCATATGCTGGTGACGGTTACACAGGTCTGGTGTAGCAGCATAGCCATGATTGCAAGGATAGCTGATCTCAGCCTACATCTTTGGATGGACTCACTCAACCCCAATTCAAAATGCACCTGGAAGTCATTGGGAGACTGCTGCATGTCTTTTGTACCCAAAAGAGCTTGCTGTCTTTGAGGGGAACTTCCACTTTTGCCAAGGGAGTTGGGGCAACAGCAAGAAGCTTGATCAGAACATGAGGAGGAAGGAGAGACTCAAAGACTTGACAGCTCTGTGCTCTCAGCTGCTTCTTTTGCTGAATTCTGGAATTAAACCTGGAGATTTTCTCACATTTATACCCAACAGAAGCAGATTTTGCCCCACGTGGGAAACCACACAGCACTGAACTCACCTGGGTGGTTTGGCAAGAGCTCCAGTCTGTTGTCCTATGCAAATCACGTTGCCTCAGTTTCCCTAACAACGGAATGAGGATGTGATAATGATAATCTGCCTCTTGGGAGCACTCTGAACAGTAATTAGTGTTTTTATTAGCTCTTCCAAGATGAAATGTGTCACATAAATGGTCAGAGTTATCAAACTGAATTTAAACGGCAAGGGCTTGAGAAAAATTTCTGTCATAAAAGGACATCTTTGAAACAAGTGAAGGAGCTGGTGGACTTGATCCTGGCACAAAGCTGCCCTTTTGTGTGACAAACAATGCGAGCTCAGGAACAGGGGAAGGAGAGCCACCCCACCCGACTCACTGGGTCCTTTAATGGATGAGAAGTCATATAAGCTGTATGCTCAGGATCAGCAAGAGACAGAAACCCCAGTTCCATTTCTGAAGAAAACAGGGTGAAAGCGAGCTTCTCTAGACATCCTGTCTGCTCAAAGCAATGGAAGAAAAGAAAAACACAGCTCCAGGTTCTCCCAGAGGAATTTAACCAGGGGAGCACAGGCTTAGTTGGGAGATTTCAAGCACCAGTCAGTTGGGATAACTGTAATTCCATATCTGTGGATTTGTTTTCCTCTCAAAGCAGATATCTCTATTTTGATGGCTGTTGGAGGAGTGTGGAGGGAGGGAAATAAGCTACTGTCTTTAAAACCCAGGCTTTAATGCTAGCAAACTAGCCAAGCCTCGAGGCACACTGCTCACCAGAATCTCAGCACAAGAGGAATCTGTCACGTTATCACTACAAAATGGGGCCAAATTTTCAAAGATGTCTCTGCAATGAGGCTCAGAAATGCGGGACTAAGCCATCAGGGGATTTGCATTCACAGTTTGGGTTTCCAACACGACAATGAGAAGTTTAACTCCAAAGACAACTGTGTTGCACGAGTGCATGTAAAAAAAACAAAGTGAGAAAAGCCTCTTTTCATTATCCGGGACAAGCATGAGTAAACTAAAGTGACAACTGTACTCTCACTTTTCATACAGGCCTCCTTTGATTTTTCATGAGAGCTTGGACACCCAGAAGCTGTGTTCATAGGGGCTAATCAGGAAACAAAAGAAGTTTTAAAAACTTCTCTTTTGAAATCAATGGATGTTGAGCACTGAAGTCACCCAATGGGTATTGATTTCATACTCCTGAAATGTATTCTGTTTGTGATTGTAAAGCTGTCTCTGGATCCTTCAAGGGGATATAGATGTGCGAGATATCAGGGAGTGCAGTGATAGAATATGGGGTAATTGTCTTAAACTGAAGGAGAGTAGATTTAGATTAGATATAAAGAAGAAGTTCTTCCCTGTGAGGGTGGTAAGACGCTGGTACAGGTTGCCCAGAGAAGCTGTGGTTTTCCCATCTGTGGCAGTGTTCAAGGCCAGGTCGTATGGGGCTTGGAGGAACTTGGTCTAGTGGAAGGTGTCCCTGCCCATGGCAGGGTGTTCAAACTAGGTGATCTTTAAGGTCCCTTCCAACCCAACCTGTGATTCTGTGTTTGTGTGATTCCATGGTTCTATGATGCTATGATTCTATGAACATGAATCTGTTCTAAGTCCAGTCCTTTGTGTCAGCAGAGTGAGCATAGGTAGAGCCAGGTCACTGCTTGCTTGCTGTGTGAGTGGAGGTGGCTGGGAGACTCTGCACTGCAGAAATCTGAACAGACTTGGACAGTTTTGATGTGATTATAGACTTCCCTTCCTTAGTGGCACCAGCTCTTGCAGGCTGCCAGATATATTGAGTGTGCATCTAAATCTGGTGTTTATTTTTCACTTGATTTTACTCTCCATGATTTCACCAGCTGGGTAAGCAATGTTTCTCTTTCCAATTTTATTGCTAACAGGTTGTGCCATGGCTCTCTTTCTTCTGCAGTTCATGCATTTTTAAATTGGTATCTGCTTTAATAATATTTACAGCTAATATGTCCCTTCTACATTCACCATACTTACAGCACACTTTCAAGTATCAAGACTACAGTGTCAGTGGTTTTCATCTTTTCTCCCTATCTAAAAAGAGGAGTTTGGGATGGTCTTGTGCCATATACTCATGGTCATTCATTTAAGTGTACTTCCTAAACTGTCATGTTAGTACAATCCCAAAGCAGAGAGTATAATAATACAGTGGATGCTGCGTGAGATGCTCTTCTGGAGTAGAGTGACATAGCTGTGCAGTCTACCATAGTTTAAGGTAAATTTTTGAGGCTGGTCTCTGATTTCTATGAGCCCACAAATAACCACACAGTTATTTTTGTGTTTATAGGTATTTCATATTTGCTTGCATTACATGTATTTTCATGTATTGTGATAAAATACAACTAAAACAGCTGTAAACTTAATGATGTGGAATCTTTTTTCTTCTCTATTTTCCTCCTCCTGTCTTCCCTTTACTGAATGACTAATAAATTAATGCTTAGGGAACCTGGCTATGGTGCAGAGAAAACACATGTTCAAAGCTTCTATTTATCTTTCTATTTCACTCTATGAATAGCTTCACTGTGGGTCAATTTGTTACACTTATTGGTTTTGACCAGAAAGTCATACGTAGGTTTGAGAAGTCTTAAAGTTTAACTGAAATAGATGTGATTTATTTTTAAACATTCACATTTTCCAGTGGAAGAAACACATGCATGTATGGGGTCCAAGGTAGAAGTCTCTACCAGAAGAGTTTGTTAGGGATGTGGTTCGGATGAGCTTCCCTTTCCCACGTATCTGCAAGTAAGCAGTGCCCGAGGTGAGAGGAGGAACGGCCAGTGCTCCTCAGCCAGGGTGAACTGACCCTTTAACCAATACACTGTCACCATTTGCTTCTCATGTTGTCTCCTCTAACACACAATTTTATATTGTCCTTATTAGAGCCTTGATTTTTTTTCATTGAAGAGCTGCAATCATTTGCTTTATCTTCCACAGCTCCAAGATCAGCAATAAACACGTATCATCAATTTCTTTCCCCAGAGTATTTACTTTTTGGATCCCCTTTATGCTATGCTATGGGGATATGCTATCCAGATATGCTATACCCTCCAGATATGCTATACTAAGCGAGTATTGTTATTGGGATGGTTAAGAGCCAGTAAAATATTTCTGGAATAAAATAATCTTTGATGTATAGGTGTGCATGAAGAGGAATGGCCAACATTTGCAGAGACTCTTATTCATACCCATGGGTGGAGAAACTCAAAACACCAGCCCAAATCTGAATCTAGTCATCAGATCTATGCTGAGCAAAGGAAGATGGGGCTGAAGAAACCAGTTACTACAAGTATCTGTTCCTTTGCAGACATCTGTGTCTGCCGTGTTCTCACTCTCCTGCTTTGTCACCCACCTCAGGCTGTCGCTTTGGTGATGCCTGACATAACACAACCAACCAACACCAAATGTGGCCATCCTAAACGTTTGCACCAGGGCTCATATCCGTCAAGGTGTTTGGGTGTCCGCTCACTGTGATGTGGCCATTGGGTTGAATGACACCGCAGTGCCCGAAGCCAGGGGCTCACCCGGCTCTGCAGGACTCCCCCGAAACACAGGGCACCAGGTGGTGCAAAGCCACTGTTGTGCATCCGGTGCCATCTGCCCTCCTGGCCATCAGCACGGAGGCTCTTGGATGCGCCAGCAAGTCCTGGCTGCCAGAGCAATCCCTCGGTGCTGCTGACAGCTTGTATGAGGGACAGGACTCTGTCCAGATGGCCCCAGATTTCGAGGAATTGCACTGAGAGATCAGAACTGAGCTCACCCCTCCCATGTCAGTGGTGGGGGCTGAGAGCTCTTTCTTCTCCTGTATCTCCCATATCCTACTCCCGTCGCCTGCCATCCCTGACAGTATCATCACTGACAATGCCACCCCATCACCACACAGGTTGGCAGCCATCCCCAGCTCCCCCCAACCTGAACCGCCTGTCACCTTCCCTCTACCACCCTTCTGAGGTCCAGCCTGGTCTGCTGTGTGACCCTTTCTCCTCCTTTCTGTGTCTCCTTCCTCTCCACAGCCTCCCATCTGTCATCCAACCCAAAACCCAAGTGATAAATCACTTTTCTCAGCATCCTGTGCCTCTCTTGCAGCCATCCTTTACACTCCTTTTTTCCATCCTACAGCAAGGTCATACTTCTTAACCTCACCTCCCAGATGCCCATATGCTTTCTTTTTTTATATGTATCATTCTCTCTTACTATATTAGAGTTTCTTTTTCACCAATGATGCCAGCTTGAATCATCTGTTTAGCCACATCTTACACAACAGCCTTTTTCCCCTTCATTCCCCTTATCCTCCTTTTATGACACTCCTTCAACATAAAAGTGGCCAAACAGTCCCACTTTCCTATTGCTTAATAAATGTTCCTGAGGTGGGAACTTTAAGAAAAACAGTTGAGATCATGACAAATAGGTCAAAAGTAGCAGACAATCTGTCTCATAAGTTGTCATTTAATTTAAAATGGACACTGGATGCAAAGTATGTGACAACAGTGTAAGGTGGTGGTGATGCACCCTTTCCTTCACCACTTTACCCTGTAAACACTCTTGGCTTCAAGGAGCACTTGCAGTGATGTGGATGGACACCATTATTTAACAAGGCACATGTTATCATGCAAAAAAACCATCCCACCCAAGCAAACAAAAAACCCTCAAACAAACCAACTTCCCTGCTTACTAAGATTTGCTTTCATTGGGGATAGATTTACTGCTAGAACTAAGGAGTCCCTCTTCCCTTGCTAGCAAACAAACCATGGATTCCCAAGAGAAGAAACACAACTCCACCTCTGTAACGATGCTATTCAATCCCATTTGTGAGGAAAACCTGCTCTGTGCTGAAAACCAGCCCTCCTTGCTAATTAATCTCTTTGCTCCAGAAAATATAAGTGTTTCTTACTGAGTCTTCTTTTGTCTGCCCGAGGCACACCACAAGCTTTTGCTTTTCATCTTCCTCCCCATCTCCCCAGTCTTCTTGTCACCAGTGACCACTGATAATCACATCAGGCAACATCTTGATCCTTATCCTGAAGTTTTGAATAGGCCAGTTTTATTTTTTTTAATTCTTTTTTTAACTCTCATCACTGTATATAACTGGCACCGTGCACTGGCTGTGTCTGTCACTGAGAGAACACCGAGGCTGTATTTCTTCTGTGCTACGCAATAATGACTAACTGGAGCTCTGAATCCTGACCAGCAAAACCCCTTCAAATATCTGCAAACATCCTACCATTTGCCTCTCCATGTTCAAATGTTGCTGCTGGAGAGGGAGAAACCACCCTAACACAGCAGCTGGGGTCAGAACCCTTCTCTTCTATGCTGGTTCTGCAGCAAAATCTGCTCTACAAAATGCAGAGAGGAGTCATGGAATATTTCTAAATGCTGTAGAAGAAGCAGCCACCCCCTTTTTCCCAGATTTGATTTCCAGAGAGGATATAAACTTCTCTTTCTCTGTGTATTGACACACGACTCTGTGTGTCCGCACACAGACACATGTGCCCATGAGGAGACACATTCAAATTGCAAAGATTTAAAAGCCAGACACGATGATTTCTTACCAAGATTTAAGAGTCCAGATCAACACAAAAATACCCGAATCAATCAAACTAATTCTGATGAAAATCTAAAAATGCTAGAGATAAGGGAGACCCAAAGAAATGTTAATACTTTAGTATCTAAGCCAACTCTTCTTATGCCATATAGGCCAGTGGTCACCTTCCACAGTCCTGTGGTCTTCCCTGTGGCAAAGGAAAAGTTCAAAAGATTAGAAACTGAGACTGACAGGCAGAGCAAAAAGTAAAGCATTCCTTGTAGCACATTACTTGGTGTGTGTGAGCATCGTGCCAGGCCAGTGACCCTGAAAGAGGCTCATTCTGCTCCTTCATGTGCCTCCAAGCAGCAGCTTTCAGCCATTGGCCAGGAGAGACCTTGTGGTCCATGAGGCAACCTCCAAGTGACCGGGAGAGGTAACATCAACTGGCAGGTCTGCAGTCAGCGAGAAAAATGGAAAGGGCTGGAAAAGTGAAATGGGTTGCAAAATCCTGCTTTATGGGAAGAAATTAATTTAACTCTTTAATCCTAGCTCCAGTGCTGAGCAGGCCGGGATGGAGCTATCACACAGGCTGCTAAAAATACACCCAGAGATAGAATTCTTCTAATGATATAAAAACATCCAGAGTGCAACCTAAGTTTTGCAGATCAGAAATTCAACTGGAAAATCTACCTTTTATCCTATTAGTTTTAAATGCAGTCCAGATGTCACAGTTAATAATGTGTCTCCTCTGTTTTGTGGGGCATTCAGGTAAAGACCAGGCGATAGGTTGGAGCAGCTGCTTCAATCCCATCCTCACAGGGAGCCTCGGGAAGCTGAAGCAACTTGTGTGCTTCTGGAGCAAAGAGAAACCAGTTATGCAAAGGCACCAGAGGGTTCTCCTCCACTCCCTCCTCCTGGTCAGCAACAGAGTTAATGAATGAGAGCAGAGCTGGTTTCCTCTGCCACAGTCTGATTGATGTCACAGTCTAAGATAAAACCCATGACCATGATGGACCAGCGTGTGTTATGCAGCTGAGATCTGCAAGGGACATAACAGAATAGATGAGAAAGGGGATAATCTCTTCCCTTGCCTCCAACTTCTCTTTCTTTCCTTTTGGGTACATCTATTTAGAGTGAAAGATGTTTTATGCATATAAGTAGATGCTTGGTTGGCATCACAGGATTTTTGAGAAACCTATGATAATCTTCAGGATCTCACCATCAAGCTCTTTTTAAAGCATTCAAGCCAATACCTCATGCAAATCTTCTTTCTAATTTAATCCAGACTAGTTGAGACGAGGCTACATTTAGATCAGTGAAAATCTGGTTGAAGAGCCATCATCAAAGGTAAGCAATAAGAGGAGCAAATTACCAAATTACTGAACTTGGGGCAGGTGTCCCCTGGAGAAAGGCTGAGCTCTCCGTGAGCTTCCTTTTAAAGGCTAATTTTGTTCAGGGGAAGGCTCTCACCTGCCCTAGTACCAGTTCTGTCACAGATTAATAGTCTCTTTCCATAGCAACACCTGACCCTTTCCTCCCCTTGCTGTGATTATACATACATATATACATATATATACATAGAGATATATTCCCTGTCTAGGGAAGGAATGGACAGCTGACAATTTTCTGTAGCATCAGCACAGTTTAATGAAAGGAAGGCTTAAAAAAACCCAGAGAGCTGGAATGCTGCTGCTAAAAAAAGAAATATGGGGAGTCACAGGATCTGCAACCGTGTCAACAGCACAACAAGCTGTTATCAGTAGCTTCAGACAGGATCCTGCTTCCAGAAGAGACTATACTATGACAAGTAGTGAATAAAAGTGGGTGACAGCACTTTGGAAACAGGCCACTGCTGGGGCAGCTGCAAGGAGCTTGCAGGGACTGTCCAGGAAAAGGCAGTCATCCATTGGGATGCAACAATCCTCTCAGATAATGCAATGAAGCTGGTCTGCAAGTGCCTGGCTAAAATCCCAACTACACTTGCATCATCTCTGGTCACTGTTTTTCAAAAGAAAAGTACATACCTTGTGCTAGAAGCAGAAACATCTTTCACAGAGTTCTTCAGCCCGTGGTGTGTGAGATGGGTTGGGCAGAGGTCAGCTGCTTGCAAGGAGGAAAGTACTAATAAAGGCAAAAGAGCTGCACCTTGACAAGCACAGTAGCTGGGAATGCTGTAAATAGGAGCTGGAGAAGCATTCCTTCCCACAGCAGGCTGCAAAAAGAATATTGTATTTGCAGGAAAAATAAGTTTGCACAAAGAACAGAAGAGTTCAGTTTGCTGAACCTGTGCACAAAACCTACCTGTAACCAAAGGGGAAAATGTAATCAGGCCCAGGAACATACCATAACCCTTTCAGAGTCAACACAAAGCTGCTAATAAAAATCACATGAACCAAGGGATTCTGAGCAACCTGATCTAGTTGAAGATGCCCCTGCTCATTGGAGGGGGTTGGACTAGGTGAGCTTTGAAGGTCCCTTCTAACCCAAACTATTCTATGAGCTCTTGATAAAACAAACAGCACATCGGATTGCACCCAGCACTGAACAACAGACTACTGCAGGTGATGGGTGATACTGAGATGTTGTCAATGTAAGAACAAGTCCTGCATGCCTGGTCCAGCGTATATAAAGGGTAGGGAAGCATTTGGAGGAGGTGAATCCTACAGCACAAGCTGAGGGTAAAAGCAGATCCCTTGTTAACAGAGAAACAAACCAGACTTTTAGCACGGGTAGAGCTGCTGTATGAAAAAACAATAGCTTGTACAAGAGGACATCATCGTATTTAAGAAATCCAGCATAGAATGGATCCACAGCCTGGAGATAAGGGAACTTGCAGGTAAATTGAGGGCTGGCAATGACCCAATACCGCTAAAGAGTGCACTGAAAAGCATCGAGTGCGTGCTACCAATACTCCAGTGCTCTGATGTGAAGAAAAGGTATTACCCGAGGGAAAAAAATCATTCCTAGGGGCCAATAGATTAGGTAGTGTGTTTGTTCCAGCTGTGAGGGGCAGGAGGCAGCCTATCAACATACCAAAATATCTTAGCATCTCTCATTAGAGCTGATGAATTTTTTCTTTTCCTCTCTGATGAAACAGATGTCCAATTCATTGCATCTGAAACAGTTTGTTTCATCCCTGAAGATCCATGCTCCTCACCCTGGGGCAGTCCCCTGCTGAGGATGGACCAGCAGCTCAGGGTTCTGGGAGCTCAGGGGCCTTGATGCTGTCCGTCGGGAAGGATTCCCAGGTTCATGGCCCCACAGCAAAGCCAACAGGCGTGTTTCAGGGGAGGCTGAAACAAAGGGGGTTGAAATTCCCAATTTGTTAACCTTATGGACCCTCTGAGGCTGCTCACAGCCCCAGCAGTTAAAAAGGATGAGGAGAGGGGAGAAGAAAAACAAAAAAGACAGTGCATTCCTTGCTTGATATTATTATTCTGGGGCCAGCGTGGGCTGGGGACCACTGGGACAGAACAAAGAGTCAACGCGGACATCAGTGTGAGCAGACGGAGGCTCCTGCTTCTGAATGAACCAAAAACTTTTGACTTTTTAATCCCAGACTCAGTCAGAAGGTTACTAGACCAGTGACTGCTGGGCCTAAGCCAACAGCAAGCCTCTGAGTGACAATTTCTACAGATTATGCTAATAAAATACGGGTCTTCTTTGAAGGCAAAGCATGTTTCTGCTCTTGCCGTACACAAACCATCCCAGAGAACCACATGTGATGCTTCCCTTGCAGCGTTACTCTGGCATTCACATGCATCTCTGATGAAATATGGTCCCACTAAAGTCACAGGCAAATTATGTTCACTGTGCTTGAGTAATTTAAATACACTCACGTTTATGAATAAAAAGCTGTTCCCAAATCTGACAAAAACTAAAGGAACTGCCAGGCAAAGACAACTTCTTTCAATAAACCTGAAAGAGTGGAAGCCAGAAAGGAACCATCAGCAACAAAGTTTGATGTAGTAAAACTCAGCAGAGGGCTGTATCCTTGCTCAGAGTTTACACTGAGCTCTCACCCTTGCAGCTGAATGAAGGGTTGGCTTCTAGAAAGATATCCAAACCTGATGTTAAAGACTGGAGTGATAATAAATTCACCGAGTCCTTCAAAATAACAGTTCAAGAAACACCGTTCACCTTTAAAATGCTTAAACCAGATGATGGAGATCAAATTATAGTCCCTACGTCTAACTGCAGTTCTGATCCAGCATCTCCCCTCTGCGAGTCACCTCACAGACACCCCTACGCAGTCTATGCTGGCCAGATATTTGTATGTCCTTTCTTTGTAGCAAGATGTGAATCAGTCACTGTGGGCATAAGCCAGGAGAGAGGGAGAGATCCCCAGATAGTCCCCTTAAAAATCAAAGTTGCTTTTTAATTTCTCTAAGATTTTATCTCTTTTATAGAATTTATTGTACTGAAAACAGGTGTCAGTAAACTTTTCTTGGATCCACGTCGAGCTGATTTATTCCTTCTTGGAGAAGACTTCTCCATGGGGAAGATGAGGTCCAAATTTCTATGGTAAATGAGAACAAAATTAGAGCTCACATAAGGGTAAAATAAGCTTTGGATAATCACTGGAATTGTCTTTAGCTCAGGCAGATGAACAAAGTTTTAATCAGAAAGCGACTTTAATTTTGTTTACCATTTCCCACCTATTATATAGAACCACCTCAGCTTAGAGCCTAGGAGAGTGTTGGCTGGAAAAAGAGAGCTCCCAGGGGTGATCCGTAGGGATGCTGCACCCCAGATCGATGGCCCCAAAATGGGTGCCCTGCCAACGGAGGAGCTCAGGGCACCTACAGGCACCTATAGATCAGGTTCGTGCTGCGCAGGCACAGCGCGGCGGAGGGCCCGCGGGAGCCGGGAGGCGAGAAAGGGTGATGGAGAGACCCCCGCGCCCATCCGCGCCCATCCGCGCCCATCCGCGCAGCCGGAGAGCCAGATTCCCCGTAACGGGGGTGACTTCTCTCCCCTAAACCCTCCGGAGGAGGTAAATGGGGGGAAGCGGCACCCCCGGAGGGCGCGGATATGGATGCGGATGAGGTGCGGATGCGGGACCCCCTGGCAGAGCGGCCGTCTGGGAGCTACGACACGGCCTAAGAGGGCAATTAGCATTATCTTGATTAGTTTATAGGCAGCGAGTCCTTGCTGTGCCTTTCAGAAGTCGCAGGGCACTCTGTCCCCATCTGTTCCTTTATGATTATTGCTTCACTTTTTCCTTTTTTTTTCATTTTTTTTTTAAATAGTAATCGTTGACCTAATACATATGAGTGGGGGGAAAGGGGAAGATGTGGCTCCTACAACGTCAATCAAAACTCTTCCTCAAACCCTCCCCACATGAACATTTTTCTATCTCCCAGCGGTACTAGCAAGATGTTCTTAGCCAAATACATGATTCTATTAATGAGCACTTATATTTGCTAAGGAATGCAAATTCTTTCTCTCCGTGTATTATTAGCTGTATCAGAATGTTTGTCCTTTCAGTCCTCTTTGAAGTTGAAGGAGGAAAGGCTGTTATGTGGCACTGAGAAGGGAAAAAAAATAGAGAGAGAGAGAGAGGGGGGAAAAACACTTCTAACTCCTCCGGGTTTTTATTTGTTCTCTTGCCAAAACCGCCAAAGGTAGCAAAAGTTACAGAAATTATTTAAAATGTGTGGCTTTTTTTCCTCCAAATTAGATGGATTTTTTTCCAACTGATCGTCCCCTTTTAATAATAATGGGATCTAATGAACAGCCTGCTCTGAATTTACTTTATAAAATAATCTCTCTGATGCTCTAGAGAATCTATTACGAGTTGGAAGGGAATAAATCCAATAAATCCAAACATGAGAACGGTTGTTTTCGGCGCTTTAAACTATAAACGAGCAGCCTCTCCCCTCCTCTCAGGCTGCTCTGGGCTGATGCTGGGATGCGATCGAGCCGCACTGGGGCTGAGCTCGGCGCCCGTTTCAGCCTTGAATTCCCGGCGGGATGCGTGGATTTTGCTCGGGGCCGCGGGTTTAGCGCGGGTGCGGAGGGGGTTCCGCGGCTCCTCGCCCACCCCGGGGCAGACACGGGTCCCCGCTCTCCGCAGTGAAGTTTTTATTCCAGATAAGCATGGGGAAAAAGAAAAGCGGGGGGTGTTGGGGTGGGGGCTCTGCATCCGCTCAACTTTTGTCATGTATCACTTTTCCTCTTGAAAGGTGTTATAACAGCAATTCAATTACAGTAAATAGTGTACATCATCTTCACAGCTGGAAAATTCTGTAACTAACTGTGACCAAACGTTGTAAAGGAATATAAGCTTAACCAGTATTCCCTTCTCTTTTTTTTTTGGTTGCTGACCACAGGTTAATTAATTTCAAGGAGCTTAGTATATCTAAACAGAAACACACTGAGATGCTGGCAAGAAATCATGAAGTATAAAACGTGGAATTAGAAAGATCATGTGAAATCTCCACAGCGGTATTTGGTGCCTGGGAATAATGCCGGTGGTGTCCCCCAACCTCGGCCAAGCCCTCTGGTTCCTGGTCCCCCCAAACTAGGCGGAGGCACCGACTGCTTTGCAGACCCCCCTCAGGGCACACACTCGCGTCCTGGTGCCCACGGAGGGTGAATGTGCCACATGGGGACACGCACCGAGAGGGAGCACCCGTCGTGTCACCAAACCACGCTTCCATGACAAACGCGCATGGAGCAATCTATACATCGCAGGCCGTATGTATGGATTGCTGTTAAACACCCTCTCCCAAGCCGGTATAAAGTGTGCACGAAGGTGATGAGTGTGTCATGTCGGGGCTGCAAGGTGTGCGCAGGGAGCTGAGAAACCCTCAATCACCCGTGTCTAAAACCCGCGTGAAACTCCCCGTAAGTCAGGCGCAGCTCTCATCTCAATTAACGGTAATATTAGCTGCCGTCTCCAGTTGCAACTGAGAAGATTTGAGGAGGATTTCATTTACTTGGGGGTGTATGAAAGGCGTTGTGTAGCGGGGGCTTGTTTTCGGTCCGACACGAGTAACTGATGCTGTTTCCACCTCGGCATGCGGTAGCCGCAAACGGCGGACTCCGCACCGGGGGGTAAAAGGGGAATGCCCCACGTTGCGGGGGGAGAGAATGACGGTCAGAATCGGGCCCCGGGAGTCACTTCCAGCGCTCAGAGCCAGCTGGGGCTTGATTCTGCTGCTGAAACTGGGCTGGTCCTGGGTGGTTGGATGCTGGGAAGGGGGAGATGTGATGGAGCATCACGGTCTGTGCATCGCGATTTGGGGAACTAGAAGTAATATACACCCCAAAAAATATAGAGACGGGGATGAGAGCCAGGGATGAGAAAGGGAGGCAGGATCGGGCCCTTTCTCCTGCTCCTGCCCCAGGCTGGGGACGCACTCGCCAAGCGGCTGGAGTCACCAGGAGCGTTTCCATAAATTTCCACGTTTGTTAGCGAGCTGTTGGCCATGCTTCAAAACAAACAAACAAATAAATAAATAATAATAATTTTTAAAACCCACCCTCGATCTGTGGAAACTTTATTGAGAAAAAAAAAAAAGTAAAAACAAAAAGATCCAGCCACGAGCCGTCCCGCTTTACTTTCAAAAGGAAGAAAACAGAAGTCGCCACCTCCAAATTGCAATCGCCAGCCCCAGAACAAAGGTCCAAGCCCCAACGTTTTGCAGTTGTCAGGACAATCTTGTCCATCTCTGGGTGGAAGGAATACAAATTCCTGCCTCCTCTCCAACATCAGCGAAAACCCGCAGAAGGGGGATGCCCACCTCAGCCCGGCGCCCACCGCCCCAGCTCATTCATATTGTATTCTTTCGACTCTCCCCAAGGAAAAGTTGGAGATAAACTCCTGCCCCGAATGGCAACGATCCACCCCTGCCAAGTTCGTTTGCTGCCTCTTCCCCTCCGTCCCCTCCGACCAGGCACCAGCTCCCCTCAGCGGGACGGGACCTTCGCAGAGATTCAAAACTATCAACCCGAGACGAGCACAAATATGATGCTTTCCATGGCAGCTCCATGGCGAAGGCATCCGTTTTCCTACTTTTTTCCACTGGATACAGTTTATTTAGCTCAAAGCGGGAAATTCGGCAGAAGCTGAAATTTACTTTGTACATGTGCAAAATTACTCGTCCACCCCCCTCAATAAAGGAAATAGTTCTTATAAATTGATTTATTTATATTTCTCCCCACTGCCCGTCGAATCCCTTTAATACCGCCTATTTCTAAATCGGTTTGTCAGGTTTTATATCTTTATTTCCTTATTTCTGAAGTTGAACCCTAAAACCTGGATTGCAACCATATCACCAGATCCAGGCACAAAAGCCTGAATCCTCCTAATTCTGGTTCATCTTTTCTGGAGCGGAAAAAAAAAATCATTACCCCCGCAAAATATTATTTTGATCATCCTTTAAATCAACTCATCACTGCGTGTTCCAATTACTTTGTTTTTAATCAATCTTGTTTATTATTTTCGGGAAATCGCTTCTGCTACCGTATAGGTTCCGTTTTGTGACACAGCCCAGAAATATTCCCAGCAGAGGAAAATACACCCCAAACGCATCTCGCAAAAGTTTTTGTCTTCCCACCCTCCAGTGGATCCATAATTTTTCTTCTTAAAATTCTCATCCTTCAGTTAGGAAATGTGGGGTCCACGCGAAATGGGGGGTTGTTTGTTAATGGCAAGGGGAGGAGGGGGAGGGAAGTGAATATTTTGTTCATTATTGAGATGTCACTCGCCAGAGTTACC
>NW_009928111.1:0-356 GCF_000696875.1 Nestor notabilis | reverse complement strand
GGGGGGGGGGGGGGAGGGAACGGGAAACTTTGGCGGTTTTAAGTACAGAGTTTCTTATCGTAAGTTCAACAGTGCAAATCTCATCATTGGGAGCATTTTGCAGAGGTTATTTTCTGCTTCCCAGCCTGGCAGAGCGGTTAGCTTGTATTTCGAGAGAGAGTGTGAAACTCCGGTTAATCAGCGGAGCCCGAATCCTTTTTCATCCATTCCAAGGAAAAAAACGTCCATCTTTCTTTTTATTTTTTTAATTTTTATTTCATAGAAAATATATGTTTAAGGTCAATTGCCAAAAGGATTATTCCCTGCTTCCCTGTCCTCTCTTCATCTGAGGAAGTGCACTAGGCACCAGAGAAGTT
>NW_009928110.1:0-210 GCF_000696875.1 Nestor notabilis | reverse complement strand
TGGAGCACGAGGCCTTCCCCGCACGGCTGCCCCGTTCCCCTGGGACCTGCTCGTCGCAGTCGGACTCCAGGTAGGCCGAGTCCTTCCTCAGGGAGTTCTCGAAGCCGTGCTCGTCGCTCTCGTTGAGGCACTCGCAGCCGGCCCTGTTGACGAAGGGCAGCAGATCCATCTGGAAGCAGAGCGGGGAGCCGGGCTCAGCGGGGCCGCGGG
>NW_009928109.1:1776-2269 GCF_000696875.1 Nestor notabilis | reverse complement strand
CAGCTGCTTTTCCCCAAGCCTGGAGCATTGCACAGGGTGGTTGTGGCGCAAGCGCAGGACCGGCCCTTTGCCTGTTGAATCTCATCCCCTTGGCCACATCCCAGCCCACCCTGGCTGTGTCCTTACGTGCCCTCACCTTGTATGTGTTGATCCCCCACTTCTTGACAATGTCAAACTTCTCCACGGCGATGCCACGCACAATCTCCTCCCAGGTCCCTGGTGCAGCCCCGAGCCTGCAACAGAGACAGCTCCGCATGCACCAGGGCTCCAGACCCACACAGAGCCCCTGTGAGGCAGCAGCAACCCCCCTGCCCACTTCTGGATTGATTCCAGCCCTGCGGCAGCGTGACCCAGCACAAGACCTGCTCCTCTAAGCCCTTCCATAAGGCTTCACAGAGGGAACAGCCTCAGCACCAGCCCTACCAGGTCCCGGTGCTGCCCCGAGCATCATCCTGCCCATCCTCATCCTCACTGAGGCAAAGACAGCAGCAGC
>NW_009928109.1:1143-1537 GCF_000696875.1 Nestor notabilis | reverse complement strand
CGGCGGGTGGGAGCACAGGGGCAGCAGAGGGCATGAGATGGGCAGGGATGAGGACAGTGTGCAGGCAGGGATGGGGACAGGGTGCGGGCAGGGATGGGGACAGGGCAGCAGCAGGGAAAGCAACAGCAACAGATGAGTGTGATGTGAACTCGGACACGGCTGTGGCCGCACAAAGCCCTGGCTGGTGTCACTGCACCCAGTGAGCCAAGCACTGGACAGGCCCAGAGTGATGGAGACACAGGGACGGTGAGCACGACACATGGTGACATGGGGATGGTGACCAGGGCACATGGTGACATGAGGACGGTGACCAGGGCACATGGTGACATGAGGACGGTGACCAGGGCATACAGGGACCACGGCACAGCCCGGCAGCACCACGGACCCACTGAGA
>NW_009928109.1:0-972 GCF_000696875.1 Nestor notabilis | reverse complement strand
CACTGCCAGGGATGGGGCAGCCACAGCTTCTCTGGGCACCCTGTGCCAGCGCCTCAGCACCCTCCCAGGGAAGAGCTTCTGCCTTATATTTAACCTGAACTTCCCTGTCTCTGTGTCCCGCAGGCAGGACACTGTCAGCCTTGCTGCCACCAATAGCACCCACAACCTGTCCTGAGCAAGGAGAAGAGGGAACAAGTGAAGAGTGGAGAGCACCAGGCTCGGAGCCACAGACAGACCAACACCAGTTCTCTGGTACCACCACAAGCACCAGTGCATCGCCAGAGCCCCTCATCCACCCAGGGATGGAGATGAGGGGATACATAAGAGCCTTCCTCAGCACTGGAGGAAGGAGCTGAGGGCCCAGCCTTAGCACTGAGTGACGCGCCAGCACCATGAGCCGCAGCCCTGGAGTGCTCCCAGCTAGCGGCAGAGCCCAGACCTGGCAGAGAGGAAGGAGCAGGAGCTGCCATCCCACGATGGAGATGTTGTACCAAGGAAGAACCACGTGGTGGGACATGCTGCCGAGCCCATCTTCCCATGATGGGACCTCTCCTTCCCACCCTGCCCCGGCAGCAGCCCCATCCCCCCATACCTTTGATGGTGCTGGTGGGGATGATGCCTTCGGCTGTGCCCCCGTAGCCGCCCGACACAATGCTGGTCTCATTGAGGTTGGGCCCCGACACCATCACCTGCTGCAGGTCCTGGAGCAAAGGCAGGAGGTGAGGGAGAGCATGGAAAACACCCAGGATGTGGCAATCCCAGCACATCCCAGCCCTGAACCTGCTCCAGGCCGTCGTCCTCGGGCAGGCTGCCTGTGTCCCCGTTGCTGCTGATGGGGATCTCCATGGTGGCCGCTTTGCTCATGATCCCATCCGACATCCTCAGGGCCTGCAGGGACACAGGGATGGAGACTGGAAGCAGGTCGGGATGAAGACAACCTCCCCATGGTACAGGGCAGGACCCCTCAGGGCA
>NW_009928108.1:0-9758 GCF_000696875.1 Nestor notabilis | reverse complement strand
CCCATCGCAGCCTCGCCTCGGCAGCCCGGGAGCCGGGGTGCTGCGCTCCGCATTAGTGTGTTCTGTTAAGCACAAGCTGAGAACAATCGCTCACCTTGCAACGGAAACCTCGGCAAAGGAAGCTGTAGAATAGAGAGAATATTTATAGACTCATAGAAACAAGTTTGAGTTCATCGAGTCCAACCATTATCCCAGCACTGCCAAGTCCACCGCTAACCCATATCACAGAGGACAAAAGAAAGAGGGACTGGCTTAGCGTCTAGTGACTAAATATTAGTGTAATAGGGAGATTCACAGAAGAGCAGCCCTGAAGCAGCAGCCTGTTGCCAGCAACACCAGCCTGTGACGGTCAGGTCCCAAAGCCACACAGCAGGGCAGCAGCAGGCAGGGATCAGCCTTTTTGTCCCCTTTTCTACAGCTTTCCTATACATTGGTACACTTCTGGAGAGCCAGAGTGACCTACAGCCTCCCAGCTGCTGGTGCTTGAATTTAGGCCACAGCACCAAACACCAGCATCAACAGGAAACAAGTGCAAACACTTCAATATTAAAGGCAGATTCAGCAGTACACCAGCATTAATGCACATCTTTCCACTACACAACTATTAATGTAAACCTGTCCACTAGTTTTAACAAGAGCCCTTCGCTTACTCAGAAGGATCAGATTCGGATGTTTATTCCCCACACCCCAAATAAAGTTCCAGCTAAAGACAATTTTTTTGTTTTATCACAGGATTTTGGTACAAAAAGGGAAAGTTTCATGTAATGCATTTTAATGAATAGCAACATGAGCACAGAAAAGCTGAGGTTTAACAGTGACAGTAAATTATTAAGAATCACTGTTGTCAAGAAGGTTTTGCATGTAACCAGCAATACCAATGCATCTGTACATCCAACAGTTCAGGCACTGGCTCCTGTGGGTGATCAACAGCCTTTGGGACACAGCACATACCAGCACACCCCTGCTCAGTCACCACTGAGATTGTGCCCAACGACCCTGAAAGCTCATCCTGTGGCTGAGCAATGCCTTCCAGCACATACACTGCGCTGCAAACAAATGGCAGAGGTGTACAACAACCCTATGTCTTTTCATGGCGTCTCATTGCCACCCTGCCCGGGGAAGAGCAACAGCTCAGCTGAAACACAGAATTCACCTTCCAACATCCCACATCAACAGTGTTGCATGAACATCAGCTGCACTGTACTCAGGGCTGCTCACACCAAGCTGCTCAGCACAAACCAAACATGAGATAGACCCAGAGCTATGTGCTGTAGAACCACATCACCCCACAGCCCTTTTCTGGGTCTTTTAAACTATGTCCAAATTTCTCCGGTCTCTTTCAGCACGCTCGCTGGTGATGCTCTGCTAAGGGACCAGACTCAGGATTAGCTTTTCTCTCTGGAGGACTTCTCGAATGACTGGCTTTTGAGTCCTAAATGATAGCAATCCTCTAACAAGTTATGGAAGAGCCTTTGAGCTTGACATTTTTATAAACACCAACCTTTTTATCCTCAGTGTTTGTTGTTTAAGGAAATCCCTTCTAGTTCTTACGCATGTATAACATATAAAACAATTGAATTAATACCATATGAGGGTAAAGGGGTGAAAAATCACATTTACAGCCAAAATAGTTCAGAAAAATTGTACAGCTGAGCTTTAAGATTGCCTACAGTGACTCTATACTTTGTTTAGACATTGGTGTTAATACTTAATATAGATTATGTGCAGTACAGATTACAATAATGTGTTGTGTGCTGTATAATTTATGAACTATTAAATGCAATTCTTACGTTTTACAGTTGTGAGTTATAACTAAACAGAATCTAAACTACCAGCAAATGAATATTTCTTTTTTTTCTTTTCTTTTTCTTTCTGGATTAAACTGTTTTGTGCGGCAGGGTGCAGATGGATCCAAAGCCAAATATTCACACACTCACCCTCAGCAAGCTGAGAGCTCAAGCTTTATACAGTTAAATATCTTGTATATTCTGCACACGTATAAGATGTACTGGTGAAGTTCCAAAGCAGTGATTATCTGGCTAGTTTTGTGCTGTGCATGAAAGGAAGACTTTGGCAACTGAGGTGAGGAAGGCAGCAGGGATACACTTCCACTTCCTTGGAACTACAGGGATGCCAGAGGAAGGGGTAATGGCTGTTTGACAGAGAATAGTGTCAGTCTTATAAGGAGCTGCCCTCAAAACTGGCGCTGTAGCTTCTTGACCTTGCTCAATGAGACTCCAATATACTTGTGAAAGCATGGAGCTTAGGCAGGCCTAGATGCAATGCCGACTCTCTCCTGGTTGCAGGCCATGCAGAATCCCACACAGGTAAGGAGAGCTGCTGCTACTGTGCCCAATCTGTGAGTTCAGAGCCCCTTTGCTGTGTCCGTGCAAGTGGCAGGCAGCATGTGAGCGAACAGCAGGAGAGGCATCTGGGAAAAATATAAGGAAATAGCTGTGCAAGTAATTAGGGGCAGGAGGAAACGATCTATTAATAAAGATTAACTTACTAACACTGGTTTCCCTCGGTTCCCTTGTAGTCAGTGAAGATTCAAATGTGCAACTTGTAACTGAGTTAAACTGTTCTCCTAAAACTCAAACACTATCTTTTGTGAATGCTGGGCTCCTTCTCCCCTTAGCAGAGATACCTGTAACTTGGCAGTCCTGGGGTAATGGTTGTACCTGATGATCTTAAAGGTCTTTTCTAACCTAATTCATTCTATGATTCTATGAGCAGGTCCTAGTCAGAGATGCTATGGTGCAATGAGATTTAGAAACAGACTTGTACTTGCAGGCGGCTGAAGAGTAGCATTTATCAAGTGAAAAAGTCTTGTGGTTCCCTCATCTCAGTTCTTATCTGTAAATACCACCTGGTGCTAGACTGCCCCAGACAAATTAGCAGGGAAACACCTGCAACTATTTTAGTTTATGCCGGTATAACCAGAACCTTTCTGTCAGCCCATTCAGTCTGCTTTGCACCAAGGAGCACCAGGAGAAGCAGGGTGAGAGTCCCCACCAAAGTTGTTCAAATGATACCCAAAAGCTGCAGTATTTTACTCCAGAATGAGTGATACTTGTCACTCCCATGCCTGGAGTTTACACAGCAGCATTTAACTGAACAGCTTTACAGGGGAGGAAGGAGAACCCAAATAAGGAGCAAACCTAGAAATCCTGAGGAACTAACAGAAGGTGAGCACCACCCTACAGATATGTTGGCAACAGTGGTGAACACACTCCTCCTCCAGCTGCAGACAGCTGCTGAGGTAGCCAGCCTCTACCTCCTCCCTTGCTTATAGCTCACCCGTCTATCGTCAGGGCTCAGGATAAAAAAAAGTCTTGGCCAGATCAGGCTCTTACTCCTCACGGATACTCAGCATCTGGGGCTCTATCCAGCAGCTTAATCACCATAAGGACTTTGGCAAATTAGACTTTTCAATAAATTCTATTTCACTTTGACACGTTTTATTGTTTACAAGGTTTACTTGGGAGATGAAACAAAAGTTAATTACATCAACTAATATGTCAAGAAAATGGATTGATTTGATATCCCCTCCAGATGGGCTTCCTTTGCGTGGCAGTGTGCATACCACATCTGAAAGAAGGGAGACAGGATACGTTAGGAAGGCACATTTGAGCCATCAGACTGACACTTCTTTATTAGAGTGTATTTATTTTTTATCATGTGCTTTGACAGAAGTATCATAAAGTGTTATGCTCCTTCTGTAGGGTCAAAGTCTTGTGACCTCCCATGATTTTAGAGAGAAGGAACATAATTTTAGAGGGCATGTTTATTATTTCTATAAACAGTCTGTTTTCCATGCCAAGAGAACAGTTTTTCTGTATGTACTTAGATGACAGCTCAACTTTACTGGCTTGCTTTCCTGACCAAGTCTTGCCTGCCAAATGTTTCTGATCATAGTCTGGCAAACAAAACAATATTAATAGTGGAGCTGAACAAATAATCTCCAGAAAACTGCAGATTTATATTTTTTTAAACTTTTTATTACTTCCATAATATCCGTGAATCAAATGTAGTTTCCTTGAGTTCAATCACAATTTTAAAGCACCTTTTTCTTATTAAAAACAATATAACTCAACCTTGTGGTATCGGAAAAGCCACTCACAGGTAGTTGTGCCAAAGCAGGTCCATCACATGATGTTGCTTATGTCCCTGCAGAACCAAGTGTCCATGCTGCTCCAGCATGAATGCTTGTCAGTTCAAACTCTGGGCAGAGAGCGTCCAAATGTGCTTTTACTGGTACAAATGTTCATGGATGGTAGACAAGACCACAGCCAAAACAATTTCTGCTATGTGCCCTGGGGTAACCTCTTTTCCCCTCAAAAGGTGAAGCTGTATTTCAGATCTACCTTTCTGAATGTCTGCCTTCATGCAGGATCTGGTGCTGTTAAATGAGGATATTGTACAATGTATGTGCCAAGTCTTTGTTCTCTGATGGTCTTACAGACTCTTGCAGCACCGTGAGGATGCTGTGAGCTTGAAGCAAACTGTCCCCTTGCCTAATGGCTCTTGATGGTTTTTTTGAGGGGCATAGAGATCAAAAAATCCCTCCACAGTGCCCCACTACTATGTCAAGACAGGCAGAATTACCGTATGTATGTTTGACTGTTATTTGTAGAACAGCCTTGTGGAAACCAGCATAGCTGAACACAGACTAGCTTTAAGATATAATGACAGTATTGATGGCACTGAGCTAGACCATGTCCTGTTTTACTCCTGTTCTTGCACAGTAAACAGTGTAAGAGGGATGAAGACTCTGGCTCATTAACCCCTCCACAACCATCCAGTTTCCCCTTCTAGGGATGGATTTATTCAGGGAGTTGCATAGGACTTAATGAAAATCCTAACTAAACATATTGTGCAAATTACCAGGCAGCTGAGGCTGGAACAACCCTGCTTCTGAGGCAACCTGTGATGCTGAGGCTGGAACAACCCTGCTTCTGAGGCAACCCGTGATGCTGAGGCTGGAACAACCCTGCTTCTAAGGCAATTTGTGATGCAGCTCTCCAGCAGTATTTCTATATCTACCAAGAGCTGCCCCCTTCCCTCTGGACACCAGCTCCATGTGTAGCAGTGAATTCCCATGAATACCTGCAAGTCTGTGTCAAAGTCTAACCCATCCACAGCCTCTCTGGATTTTGTTCAGTGCCTTAATGGTCAGAAACCACAAGACCTCACTTCTGCAGCTCACTTTTCCTAATCTACATTTTCTGCCTTCTCCCTACAGCAGTTGTATGGCAGGTTGTTCTGATTCAGCAACCACAAGATTCACACTGCCTGACTGCTCCTTGGCCATTCCAGATGTTTTGTTAAAATTAATTCATACTTGTTTGTCCTTGTTCTTTCTTTCCCAACAAAAAAAAATACCCCAAACCTAACCCAAAAGTCAAACTCACTACTTCAGTCCTCCTTCTTTCAGCACCTCCCTCAGGAAGCAGCCATTCCATTCTTTATGTTCTCATGTGATCGTAAGAGACTATTATTTAGTTAATAATTGTTTCAAATCTGAGATGCAGACAGTACCCATTCTGGCAGCAAATGAGCTGCTTTAATGCATTCAGTGGGCCTCAGGAGTTTAGGAAACCGCTATTTCATACAGGTATGATTCTGAATTTGCACTCAGCATCATAGGGGATCTGGCATTTATTACCTCTAAGTCAGAAACATCAGCCCAGTCTAACGCAGAAGACACTGAAAGTCCCATTCAATTGTTGACTTATGCTGTGGAAACAACAACAACAACAACAAAAAACAACCAACAAAAAAAAAAAAGGCAAAAAAGAGAAAAGCTGCAGACTGATAAGCTTTAACCATTAAAAAAATTACCACTAGAATTACAACCAGAATGAACTACATCTCACTTATTTCTTACTAATGCTCAAGGCAGACTGGTAAGAGTGTATGGTTTAAATTAGCTCCCTGCAAACTTACAGCTGCTATGTTATCCTATGGAAATTTATTTTCCCCCATTGTGGATCATAATAATTTGCAGCTCTAGAGCTGCATGTAACTTCAACCATTACAGGCTTTATAGAATGAAAAATATGTAAGCATTTGCTTTACAAAGTAAAATGGTTACACACAGAAGGATGATGAAAGCAGAGAACTGAAATAAATGCAGCCAGTTACACCTTCACCTACCGCAATGTTATTTCTTTAACACCTTTCTGGAAGGAGAACACGCACCACATGCAGAGGAGAGGAGAGGGTCTCTGAGCTCCTGTATTCCCTGATCTGTGCAAGAACTCACCAGAGTCAAAGCTGTGAGCTTTGGCTATCAAGTTTCTTAATCATGATTTTACAGTATAGACACTGAAAGCCCCAGACACTCAGACCTTTCCCCTGTGCTCCTGTAAAACAGGGGGTGATTATTAGCTCTCTGCTGAGTTATAGTAATTATTAAAAAGAAATCCTTTAATGAAAAGTGTGGCTAAGGTAAACTACAGGAACAACTACTCATCTGTGACAACAATCTTACTCTGAACAACTTCTCACTTGACTTATCAGGCTGTCAGCTCTATAAAGGCCAAAACAGTTTTAAGGTCTCAAAGCTAACAAATGTGAAGCACATAAAACCCCAAAAGATGAATACAAAGTCCCATAAAACCAACAACAACAATACTACTACTAATAATAATAGCAGTGAGAATAAGAAACCTCTATGCAATACAGCAGAAGACCAGTAATGTGACTGAGAAACACTTGCCTCTTTTTACAAAAAACAGGAACCAGATCCACATGAAACCAAATGAAAGGACATGAAATAGTCACAAAAGGCAGCAGAACTGTATCTGCTGCACTTGTCCTGCCCTGAAACAAAATCCAGTTTGCGATGAGGAGTCTCTATCTTCACACTGTTGTATGCCAGAGGACAGAAGGGGTAAATGGGAGGTGTCGACAACATACTGCTCAGGTAACACGTCTTGGAAACCCTGCAACCATAGGCATCACTTGATTTTTCCAGGGACAGGTGGAAAGTTAAAAAGGTGAATGAGTTCCAGCACAATACTCAGCATCTAAAAGATCCATCATCTCCAGTGGACCTGCACACAAACTTGCTCATACTTAGGATCCACTCTCCAAACTCACAACAGCATCACCACATTCCATTGAGGACTTTCCTAGCCCCAGAAGCAGCCTCTTTTCTCTTGCTGTTGGCATTGTTTCATTACATCTGCTGGTTATCCCTTGTAGTCTTTTGTTCCTTTCCCATCATGCTGATGTCCATGGCAAACAAGACAGACATTGTACAATGCATGATGTGCCTGCATAAACAGTGCAAATGAAAGGCTCATGGTGAAAACCTAAATCATCTTTGTAAAGGCTGTGCTTATGCTGGAAGAGAACACTGCTATGTCCAGCGAGCAAGGGGGATGTCAGGAAACAAAAAGAGGAATAAAACATTTAAATCCAGTGCTTGTGCAAGAGAGGTAAGGACCACAAACAACTTGGATGCAGAAATAAAGAGAGAAGATTGAAGGTAACCACTCCATATTCTTTCCAGTAACATACTTTATGGATTATCCCCATGCAGTTATTCTTCAGCTAGCTGCTAGCTTTTAATAGCAAGGTTTCTGGGAAGCACTCAGAACACCTTGCTTAAGCAGCACACTTTATGTTGGCCTAACATCATAGTTCAAAATACCACCACGTTGAACGGGCGGTTCCAAGCTATGCAGGAACTACCAAGATGAAGTGTGGGAACTTCAGAGATGAAATCTATCTTCCCCCGACAGCAATCCAAAGAATATAAAAGGAGAGCAGAACCTTAACAGAGAAAACCAGTGGTTGAGTTGGAAAAAGAACAGCTGCATCATGGTAATTTGCCACAAGGTGGCATCTGCTGATCTAAAATATGCTCCAGGCAGGTAAGCTTTGTAAGATCTGAACAGCAGAACTCAGATCTGGGGGGTGCAGGTGCAGCTTCACTGGAGTTACTCATTTACATCACGTCCGAACAGTATTAGAGAATCTCATTATGTTCCCAGGATTTCCACTGAACTTGAATTCACACTTCTTCCCGGAAGAAGTTTCCTTTTCTCCATTTCAGCCCTTAGATTCTGTTGAGTCGCCCTGACTAAGCAAAACCAACCTTTTTCTGGTTGTATCTGGGAGCCTGTATCCCATGTTCAACCTCAGTGAGTTTTCTGCTGGTTCTGGTTCGTTCTCTGACCTAGAAAAAACCCTGTATCTGTCAGAAAATGAATTTCTGAACATCCCTGCAACACGGATTTCCCTGTGCCACAGCCCTGAAGGGCCCTTCCCGGCCCAGCCTGCCGAGAGGCATGCTGGTGCAGGCAGAGGTGAGCTGGCACAAGCCTTTGTGCAGCTGCACCATGAGCCAGACCAAGCACACAGCATGGTGAAAACCTCATCTCTATCCTTATTCCAAACAGCAAGGCGCAAAGCCAGCTTCCATTTTCAAACATGCAGTATGCCTCTGCAGTTGTATCTTTACAGCAAAACAAAGAAAACTATATGCTTTCTTTTATGAACTTTATAACTCCTTTCTGAAGCATGCAGGAGGTTCGTTTATCCATTTAATTCTGTAATGATCAACACAAATTTTGAGAACAGGTATCACATGGTGTGCTCACAGCCATGCTCAGCAGTCCAGCCCCGAGCCAGCAAAACCCGGAATGCACGAGGAGCGTAACTGATGGCAAAAGCACAAATTGCACTCAGCAGGACTGAACACTGAACGTGTGCCCTGTAGCTAATTTAAAAAATGAAACTTGTAAACTCAAGCACCAGTTTCTGCCAGGTAGACATGGGAAGAGAAACTGCATTCGGGTCTTTTACACCGAGACAGAGGTGAGATTCCCAGAGCTGGTATTTTTGCTTGTTTAGAAATCACACTTGCAGTAGGAAATGTGGTGTGCTAATGCTGTCCAAAAAACCAAGACATGTTTAAGATGCTTCAATACTAACAGGACCTACATGTTTTAAGAAGCAGGTCCTGCATCTCGCACGCTGACAGCTCCTTCAGCTTAGCAGAAAGGAGTGACAGACACCTCTTCAGCACTTCCACTAAATTTTTACCTTTTAAAAACCTAAGTGAAAACCACGTCAACACTGCTAGTGTTTATGGAATTTATGAGATGTACTACAGACACTAATTCTACCAGGTAATGCACTAATGTGGCTAACAAGACAGAAACACTATACTGCCAGAAGTCTGCAAGTATCTTGAAAACCACAGCTTCACAGGTGTGTTACAAGGACACTCACTCCAAAAACATCCTTATTACCCGCCAGACAGACATTCCGGCCTAGCACACTAATGCGCCACAGAGGTTTACACCTCTTATTATTCCTTTGATCAGGAACTGTGTACTCATCTCTAGTATTAAATAAACCTATTCTGTCCAACAGCCAAGTACCTTTTACAGCCGCGAAAAATGCCCTTAATTCAATGTCTGTGTGACATCTCTACACCACTGCCATTAAAATCCACAGTGGGTTTCAGTCCCAACCCCCTGCCCCGGGCCGGGCCCCCTTCCACTAGAGCAGGTTGCTCCAAGCCCCTGTGTCCAACCTGGCCTTGAACACTGCCAGGGATGGGGCAGCCACAGCTTCTCTGGGCACCCTGTGCCAGCGCCTCAGCACCCTCACAGGGAAGAGCTTCTGCCTAAGATGTCCAACTGAATTCCCGAATTTTAACTAATAAGAATCAGATGCCAGAGACATCGAACCGCGGTTATTCACTGCTCTGTGCACATACCGGTGCGCGGCAGCCG
>NW_009928107.1:42706-46268 GCF_000696875.1 Nestor notabilis | reverse complement strand
GCGGGAGACACGGGTTCGAGTCCCGGGTTCGAGTCCCGACGGGTGCGGGCAGGTGGGGGGCAGGTACTGGGGCACTCAGCATAAAGTGCCCATTAGCACATGTTATTAGTTTGCTTGGTCACCCCTTTCAGAGTCTGAGAGCAGGTACTGTCATGTTAATGTCACCCCAGAACTGGGCTGAAGCTTAAGAGTTGCTCAGCCCTCATTTCAGCGTTCAGTAGTGTCATCTCTCAGACTTCTCTGATGAAGCAGCTTTTCTTATGAGGACAGGATGGGAGTTGGGCTCAGGAGAAAAAACAGTTCCCAGGAGACCTTAGAGCAGCTTCCAGTGCCTAAAAGGGCCAACAAGAAATCTGCAGAGAGGCTTTTTTCAAGGGCTTGTAGTGACAGGACAAGGGGGAATGGCTTTAAGCTAAAAGAGGGGAGATTTAGACTAGATATAAGGAAGAAGCTCTTCCCTGTGAGGGTGGTGAGACACTGGCACAAGGTGCCCGGAGAAGCTGCGGCTGCCCCGTCCCTAGTAACATTCAAGGCAAGGTTGGACGGGGCTTGGAGCAACCCGGTCTAGTGGAAGGTGCCAAGGGGATTTGGATGAGGTGAGGGTTAAATTCCCTTCCAACCCAAACCATTCTGTGGTTCAGGGGCACCACACAGCAGCAGCAGTGCCCAGCCCCTTGGAGACCCACCCGCATGGGGTGTGGGTAGCTTCAAGTAAACCCCTTAATTCCAGGGGGATGAGGGGTGGCCTTGGGCACACGAGGAGGTTTAGCCCATGTTTAAGCAGCAGGATTTATCCAGAGGATCCGGTGCCAGCACAGTGTGGGAGCTTTCGCAAGCCCTGTGCTCACGGGGAGCGGGTTCACCCCGGGCCAAGGGCCATGGGAACAGGGATAACTGGACCTGGCTGAGAGCTCTCCCAAGGGCTATGGCCACAATACTTTGGGGTGGGTTGTCCTTGGGGCTGCCAACCATCCCAAGACTCCTTTTCCCAGGACAAAGTGCCACGATGCTACACATGAGTCTGCAGAAGTATTCCATCTGTGATGAGCATGATGGCCAGGATGCCCCTGTGGCCAGGGGAACATAGGTCCCTCTGCTGTCCCCATACAGGGCTGTTGGGAAAGAACCACACTGATGATGTCCCTCTGTCACACACCGTCTTGCTCTACAGACAAAGGTCCAACGAGCTCTAGGAGCTGAGCCTTACACTGGGGCTGGTGTGGGAATGGGGCAGGGAAGTTGGGGGTCCCACTGAAGAGCAGCACGTGGTGCCTATGGCCACAGCAGCATTGCTCGGGATCTTGGCGTAGGTCCGAGTTTTCCCTCCCTGCTCCCCCCTGCCTTTCATCTGGAGTCTCGTGCCTTCCTCCTCCTCCTCCCTCTCAGCGGGGTCTCAGCTCTGTTTGCAGGGCAGCCCCGTGGAAACCAAATCCGTAAATCCCAGTGGCATTACAAAACGTGCCTTGTGTAAGCCCCTTCAGTCCTGCCCCAGAGCTTAGCCCGGCCCCACCGCCTCCCCAAAATCCCTATTGTGGTAAGAGCCTGGCTGAGCTCCAGTCCTGGGCTTGGGAAAAGAGCCGCGCACAGCACCATCCTCAGCATGTCCTCACCCAGCTCCCACATCCATGGGCCCAGAGAGTCAAGGCTGCAAGGGCTCCCCTGCCCCATGTAGTGTCATCATGCTGCGATAGCCCCAAAACACTTGTTTTGCCATCTGTCTGCACCCATACATGTGCTCAGCACCATCCTGGTCACATCCTGGGCTCCCCTCCCTCATGGCTTCACTCCGGGGATGGACAGGGTTCCAGTTCCCAAAGCTCCAAGCAGGAAACATCACTTGGGGCATTGTAAAGACATAATAGTCTGCTCATGCTTTTTTACTCTAAAAGCTGAAGGGGGCTTTGTATGGATGCTGGTTTGGGAAGAGCTGGAGACCCCTGGGTCGGACCAGCCCTTGGAGCATCCTTTGCCATGGACTGTCCCTGCAGCTGGGACCCAAAAGCCAAGCCTTTTGGGGCAGAAACTATGGAATAGCCCTGACCCGCTCTCCCCAGGGGAGCAGGCAGGGATGGCAGCCTGCCCCCCGCCTGCCCCTGCCCCGTGCTAATGAGCGAGTTACACAACAAGAAGCTTTTATACTTGGTTAATCGGGTCCGGCATCCCCGCTCGCCCCTCCGCGCACGCTCAGGCCGGCCAGCGCAGCCCCAGCGCCCTCCTTCCCTCTCCTCAGCTGCCTTTTGTAATGTTTTAATGGGGTTTCTTGCCGGGGCTCTGCTGACTTAATTACAAAGCTGCAGTGAGTTGATGCCTTGTGACGGTCTAATCCCAACCCGGTGACTCTACAAAGCTTTTGCCCGACTATCTCCCTGCTCCACTCCGGCCTTGCTGCCCGTGCATTCATCTCAGTCCCTGTGCACTGACCCTCTGTGGACTGCCCAGCTTTTCCTCTCCCTGGTGAGTATCCAGGGCTTTTCCCACCTGAAATAACTGCATTGGAGACTGTCACCCATCCCTTAGCATGGCACTGCTGGGGCTGGGATTGGTTTTAGTGCCTGGGAAAAGAGGATGCTCATCCATTGCCTGGGAGCTGGTGGGGAAGAGGATGTCCTTGGGAAGTAGTTGAGCTGGAGCCAAGCATCCCTTGCCCTGCCTGGGCTTGGAACCACTGCAAAGGGCAGAGGCAGGGCTGAGTGCTGGAGGTAGGATGAAGGCAGCCCTCCTCCTCCTCCTCACAGGGCACGGGAACAAGGTGTTTCACCCAGAGTGTGTTGGAAAGATGCTGAGAGACTCATGGTCCAGCCTTACAGCTGGTGATGGGCTCTGTGCTGGAGCAGTGGGACTCAAGGGTTTGAGGAACACTTTGGGGATAGCAGGGTGGTAGAAATAAAAGGCAATAAATGCATGAGCAGGCTGCCTGCCTGGCCAAAGCTGGGCGCCCACCTCTGCCCATATGAAGGTGGTCTGAGACAAACAGTGCTGGGTGAGCTCTTGGGGCTGCGGGTCCTTATGAGATGCCCTCAACCTCCACGAGAAAGGCAGACCCAGAAAAAGGATGAAGGTGCCAGATGATCAATACCCACATCTTTAAGCTGCTTTTGCAAACATCCCTGGTGTTTCCCAAGGCTGCTGCCAGGTGGAGATGCAGGCAGTACTTGATGGAGCTGAGACGGGTTGGGGGTGTCCTCTGGGCACCCCCCTCCATCCTTGTCTGAGCAGGAGGGGCAGGGGATGGGGCACAGGGGGGATACAGAAGCCATCAGGACCCCCCCACTGCTGATTCCTCCTTCCCTCTCCCAGTGTCCTGCAGCTGACAGAGGACAGAGGACGACATGTCTGCGGTTGTGAGTACTGCTCCTGTGCTGCCCTGTCCCCTGGGCTCTGAGCATCCCCTCCCTGCAGTGCTGGCATAGGGTGCCCCCCCCACACCCCTTACCCCCTGGCTGCTCTCAGCACGCAGCCCATCCCCATCCCATCACACCCCCTTGGGTGCATGCATGGAGGCTCTGCCCTTCCCTGTAGCTCCCTACCCCAGGAGCGCTGCAGTGGGGCAGGGAGCTGGGCA
>NW_009928107.1:41894-42647 GCF_000696875.1 Nestor notabilis | reverse complement strand
CAGACGGGCACCTTCCGCATTGTCTCAGAGGAGGAGCAGGCCCTGCGCTCCAAGCTGGAGCGCCTCACCACCAAGGACCACGGCCCCGTCTTTGGGAGGTGCGAGAAGATACCCCCGCACACCCTGCAGAAGGTGAGGGCAGATATGAGGAACAGGGGGGCAGGCACAGCCTGGGGCTCCTGCTCCTTCTTGGGGGCCAGAGGAGACCCTCAACAGGCTCTTTGTTGGGTGGGATGCACTTGCCCCCAAGTAGGGTGACCCTGCCCTCCCTGCGCTGGGATGCTGCAAGGAGCATCGCTGCCTCCCCTAGCTTTCGGGTATCTAAATGGGGTGTTCTGGGGTGTGTTCCCAGGCGAAGGACGAGCTGAACGAGACGGAGGAGCAGAGGGAGGTGGCGGTGAAGGCGCTGCGGGAGCTGGTGCGGGAGCGGGCGGGCGGCGAGGAGGTGTGCCAGGCTGTGGCCGAGAAGGTGCAGGGCAAGGACGACTCCTTCCTCCTCCGCTTCATTCGCGCCCGCAAGTTCGATGTCCACAGAGCCTATGACCTGCTGAAAGGTGGGAGAGGTCCTGGGCTGGGAGGCTGGGTGAGGACAAGGGGTAGACATGCTCCAGTAGCTTCCAGTCCTGTGCTGGTGCCTCATAGCCCCCCCAGTCTGGGCTGTGCTGGCAGGACCATGACATGGGTAGGGGTTGAGGAGAGAGGATGAACAGAAGGTGGCAGGGCTGGGGAGGTTGGGATGCAGGGGAGAGCGTT
>NW_009928107.1:25198-41854 GCF_000696875.1 Nestor notabilis | reverse complement strand
CAATGCCAGGACAGTCCCATTCCTTGCTAACTGACTGGACAAAATAGGAGGAAAAAAGCATTTGTTGGTGCTTCATTTGTGCAGCAAACCCGGCTGGTTTGGGCTGCATCCCCTGGAGAGGCCCATGTCCTTCCCACAGGTGCCACTTTGTACCTCTGTAAGGAGCTGGTCCTGCATCCGCCCTGGTGCTTCTGTGCATGGTGCCTGGTGGGCTCAGCACCCCTGGAGGCCCTCGAGGGCTGAGGGCAGACTGAGGGGCTTTGGCATCCACTCCCCACACTGGGAATGACCCACAGGGATGGAGGGGGAGCAGGAGGGCAGCCCGGGGGGGTGGCTGCCTGCAGGGACCTGCCTGGCTCCGGCTCCACTCTTTGTGTCAGTTGGGGGGATAATGAGTTGTAATTATCAGCGCTGGCTCCCATTGGAGCTGTTTTGTTTGCCTGCGTTTTCCCAGGAGGAGATTCCTTATTTCGTGCCGGCAGGGAGCCAAGGGAGGGGAGCAAGGGGAAAGGGAAACGAGGAGAAAAACATGCTTGTTGAGGTGTTGGAGAGGAGACTGGTACAGGATAACATGGGGAGAGTAACACTGAGCATGCTGGGGCTGGTGTGCTGGTGACCCGTGTGGACCCCAGACTCAGGATGGATGTGTCCCCGCCGCCAGTGCTCTGGTGGCTCCCCAGCCACGTTGTCCTGCTGATTCCTGCCTCTCTCCAGGCTATGTGGGCTTCCGCCAGCAGTACCCGGAGCTCTTCGACAACCTGAGCCCTGAGGCTGTGCGCAGCACCATCGAGGCACCATCGAGGCCGGCTACCCCGGCATCCTGTCCAGCAGGGACAAGTACGGCCGGGTGGTGATGCTCTTCAACATCGAGAACTGGGACTACGAGGAGATCACCTTCGATGAGGTCAGCCCAGCAGAGAGGTCCCATTCCTGCCCCTTGGCACGTCTGAGCACAACATGGACACATAGGCATGTGTCCACACACAGCCTCCAGCCATCTGTAACCCTTGCGTTTATACTTTGAGGGAGCCTGGGAGAGCATGGTCCATCCCAAAGGGTTCCTTCCATGTCCATCACAAAGGGTTCCCTTCCTTCCCTCTGATACGGTGCAAGGTGCAGTCCAAATTTGGGGTGCGCATCCCCCAGCCCAGGTAACAGGGGGTGAAGAAGGGCTCCACACCATTAAATCAAGGTTCTTTAGAAAGGAGAGGCCAGCAGGGTAGAGGAGGAAACTGAGGCACATGGCACAGAAAGGGCCTCTTGGCAAAGAGGTCTCCAGGCGTGTAACTCACAACTTCTCCTAGCTCTGTTTTCTGCTCTGAATTTGATCATGACATAGCATTGGTCCAGATCTGACTTGAAAGGGGAATGTGGTGGTTGTGGAGCATCCCCTGAGACGCCCTCCCTGCTCTGAAGCCCTGGGGCTGGCTGTGACAAGCAGCCTGGAGTCAAGCAAACCCTGGCTAATGCTCCATGGGGCCCTTCCTGGGAACCTCCCAGGGTCTACAGGAGGGGAGACCTAACACCAGACCCTGCTGTCTCCTCTCCATCAGATCCTTCGTGCCTATTGCATTATCTTGGAGAAGCTGCTGGAAAATGAAGAGACCCAGATCAATGGGTTCTGCATCATTGAGAACTTCAAGGGCTTCACCATGCAGCAGGCGTCAGGGATCAAACCCTCCGAGCTCAAGAAGATGGTGGACATGCTGCAGGTGAGGTGGCAGAGCCTGTGCCCGGCAAACAGAGGGCCCTGGTGGAGCAGAGAGCTCAGGGAAGGGAGGCGGCAGGGCTGGCAGGGCTTGGACCAGAGGCCAAAGGCACTCAGCTGTCCCCAGGGAAGGAGGGCAGCAGAGATGTGGCCATGCTCATGGAGCAGGAGCTATGACCTGTATGGAAGGCTCTTTAGCTTCCCTGGGGCTGGGACAGCTGATCCTCTGGATCAGAACAAAAAGGGGCCATCAAGGAGAGAAGTGGAGATGGGGCAAGGAGAGCCGCGGCAGAGCCAGGGTGTCTATTGCTGCCTGCCCAGCTCCACATAGACAGCACCATCTGTAACCATCTGTGTCTGGGTCTGGCATCCTAGGACTCCTTCCCAGCACGGTTCAAGGCCGTCCACTTCATCCACCAGCCCTGGTACTTCACCACCACCTACAACGTGGTCAAACCATTCCTGAAGAGCAAACTGCTGGAGAGGGTGAGTGCTGGAGAGGGACCCTGAGGGTGAGGCATGTCCCTGGGTGAAACAGCAGCTGGGAAGCGCTGCCCTGGTCTCTCCCATCTCCCTCCAGGTCTTTGTGCATGGGGAGGAGCTGGAGTCCTTCTACCAGGAGATCGATGCTGACATCCTGCCGGCAGACTTTGGTGGCACCCTGCCCAAGTACGATGGCAAAGCAACTGCAGAGAAGCTCTTTGGGCCGCGCATCGAGGCTGAAGACACAGCTCTCTAACCCAACGCAACAGGCTCAGAGGTGGCCCTCTAACCCCAGCCACCTCCTTCCCGTAGCATTGGTTGGATGACTGCTCGTGATGAGGTTGCTCCGTGCCTGTCCCTCCTCTTCCCTCCCCAAACCAGGCAGCGGGCTGCCCGGCAGCTCTGTGCCCCCCGGGCAGAGCATCCTTCCCTCAGGAGCCAGCACAGGAAGGAGGACACCAGCCCTGGAGCTGCGGTGGGGGGACAGGAGAGCGTCTGCTCTGGGTAGGGAGGGCTACAGCGAGGCAGAAATAAAGTGTTGAACAGCAGAGCTCTGGGGTCACTTATGGCACGTGGCATGGAACAGGGGTGCAGGTTAGTGGGTGCAGGCACACCGGCTGTGCTGCTGGTTCTGAGGAGCCCAGCAGCATCAGTGCTTGGTAGCAGACCTCTGTCCCCCCATCGCTGACTGTCCTTTGGCACAGGGGTGAAGGAACCAGTGGTCTCCATCCTCCCTCCAACCCAGAATGAGCATCACCCCTGCCTGCACAAGGCCTCCCCATTCCCAGTCATCTGCTCTAACCAGGAAAGAGAAAACAGCTCAAAAGATGCAAGAACCCAACCAGTGCTCCAGGCTCTGTGTAATTCCTGCTCAGCCAGGCAGGCAGGGAGAGGGAACAGAGGCTGCAGCAGCCACCAAGACTAGGAGATGGATTTAACCACGGGAGAGTGAAGGACAAGCAGAACATACCCTCCTGCATCCTTCAGAAGCCTCAGCACGGCTCTTTCTCATAGCGCTGTGCTGTGGGAGGGAGCTCAGTCACCAAAAAGCCACCACGGAGGGTCCTTGCCTGAAAACGAGTTGTGCTGACGCTAAAGCAAATTAGCCCTTGCTCATGTGGAGGACCTGGGAGGAGGGAGGCAGAAGTAGCTGCGCCCCAGGCAAGGAGGTCTGTGCTGGTTCATGAGCCAGGCATCTCCTCCCTTGGCCAGCAGCGGGGCTTGCAGAGGAGCAAGTTGCTGGTCTCTTCTCTGTCACCCTGGTCCTGCAGCGTGCCCTGTCCTGCTCCCAGCTCCACACGGGCACCTTTCACCAAGCAGAAGCCCAGACCCAAAGGCAGCTGGGCTGTTGGGTGCTGACAAGAGCCGCATTCATCAGGGCACTGGCTGCAGCTCAAACCAAACAGGATGCGGGCTCCGAAGCTGCGGGGAGGATGGGGCATGTCTGGGCAGAGGCACTGGGGTGAAATGTGTGCGAAAGGCACCTCTCTGCTGCATTTGGCTCCTCACTGTGCAGGGCCGGGAAGCAGCTGGAGCCATCCCAAGGAAAGCATGCGTGACAGCTCTGCAAGCATCAGGCCAGAGCAAACACAACAGCACAGCTTGCTTGGGAGACAGAGCAACTGCAGCGCGCTTGTAAAAACAGGAGACACAGCCCCATGTGCAGGGGCAGGAACAGCACGCTGCTGCCTCTGGGATTTGGACTGGGACAGGCACAGCTCTTGGGAGGTCCTGTGGCTGCTTAACACTGCTGGGACAAGTTATGAGCCAGGAGCTTGCTTTGATGGGGAGACAGGGAACGATGTAGCAAACAGAGCAGTGAGCATCATCCATGCATGCCTTGGCTTCCCCACACAATGACTCTGACCAAGTTCTGAAGTAGATCTAACAGCTAAATTACAATGGCCAATAAACTAGAGATGGAGCCCAAAACACCGCCTCCCATAGCACAGTTCTCCTTAGAGGGGAGGAGCAGCAATGGTGCCGGTCCAGCCCAGCCACCCCAGCAGCTCATGAGGCCCAGTCATTGGGGCAGTAGGTAGAAAACCTGGTGAGCTCTTCCTGTCTCTCAAGTGGTGCTTTGGGCAGGGCTTTTTTCTGCCCCAGGCTCAGAGATGCCCGTGTCCCGGCCAGAGCTGCTGGTGTGTGTTTCTTCTGCCAGCAGCTGAGAGATTAGGAAATCCACCCTCTCTCAAGTAGGGAAGAATAACACATGGTGATTGCTGCAGAAACACAAGCCCAGAGCTTTGCCACATCCTCCAGGGAAGCTGCCATCCCAGAGGAGTCCTTCTGTGCACTGCAGGAACCGCTGGGCTAAAGGGTGCCTTTTGTTCCTCCTTCAGCTAAATCAGATCTCACAACTGAGGGAACACGTTCAGTTGCCCACTTGCATTTTAATCACGATGTATTCCCCCATCAAATGATCCTCTCCCCACTGCAAAGGGAGCAAGTAAGAAGGCATGGCCTAAGAGTGACAGACTTGATCACCCAGTAAACACTGCACACAGTCACTACATGGAGCACTGGCTTCAATAAGTCCTTTATTTTTAAATAAAGAAATCCCACCGAATCAAAAGATAACAAAATTACATTTTGCTTTGCACTGATCTCCATCTTACACCACACAGAGAACAAAAATCAAAGAGGAAAAAAAATCAGACATTGTTTTATATATATTTATATATATCATTTGAAAGGTAAACATCAGCAGATATAGAAAAATTGCATTGCTAGTTGCAAATCATCTCCCCTGCAGCCATCAGCTCCAGAGAATCTGACTCAGAACATGGCAGCAGGGATGTGTCTCAGGATATGAAGCTGGTTTGGGGCAGCCTTTAGGGATGGTTGCAGAGTATAGTTTTGCCAACTGGGAAGTATTTTGATAGCGAACTGCTCACCAAGAACATCAGAAGCCACTTGGCAGCTCTAGCACAGCTGCATGGGCAGAACAAGGGCACAGGTCTCTTCTTCCTGAGCTCTCTCCACACCTCTTTGGCTTGGGAGTTTTGAAGGAAGAGGTTATGCTTTCTCAAGAAGAACGCCTAGTGATCTGTCACTGGGAATTATGGTCAAGCTGATGAGTTTAACAATGAGAAAACACACTCTTTTGGGAAGCTGCTGACTTGGGCTAAGCAGAAGGGTTTGGTTATATCAAATACAAGTGGGATTTGTTTGGCCTTTTAAAGACTTCCCAGTTGGCACAAGCCATTGGAAGGGTCAACATCCCAGTAGAACTATAGCAGAGACCCTAGAAGAAAGTTCTGTATCTAATCAAAGCTCTTGCATGACCAGAGATAGACAATGTGAGCTTGTCATTCAGACTGAAGCACGAAGGTTTTGTGTAGAGCTACCTTATGGAATCAGGCTTCTTACTGGCATAAGAACTACCTGGGTTAGGCAATGCTATGGGGTGAGGAGGAAAGAAAAGCCTTTATCCACAAGTGATGAGGTGTTGGAGCTTCTGGAGAATGTTAAAGAGACTTGAAAAAGGCTGTTCAATCAGCAGAGCCAACCTGACAAACACTGCCCTGGATTGCAGTGTTTGTGTCCATTGATTAACCAGCAAACCCAAGAGTAGACATGTTCAGAACACAACAGTTCAGGATAACCCTAGAAACCCTGCCACCACAGCATGGAAAGCTGGCAGCTGCTTTGATTCATTGATGGCACTTACACTTAAGCTCCCCCAACAGCTGGGAAAGGTCAGGCCAGTGTAACACACATTCCCAGTGATAAAGGGGTACAGTCACAAGGCACCCCTCCCTTGGGCTGCCGTTGCTTTGAGGCATTCTAAGCCTGCAGAAGGTCCTCACACCAAGAGGGGTTGTTTGCTCTTCACCTAGATACTGCTTTGAGTCACTGTGGCTCTGGGACCTACCCAGCCAGCAGACCCACCTAAGGAATAAGGACACATGGAGCATGACTCAAGCCAGAAACAAGATGATGCTCTTCACAACAAATGACTTACACACACAGCACAAGGCAAGGGCCTTCTCTGGTCTCCTGGAAAAAGGCTGAGAAGAATTTCAATAAGCTCCAGGCAGGCATAATATTTCTAGAAAAACCTGGAAGGAATCCAGGTGACTAAACTGTTTGGCAATTAGATCCTCAAGTTGCTACTCTCTGCTCTTTCTTTTGAAGCAGTCACTTAGGCAACCTAACTCCAGCTACGCTGCTGGAGAGTTAATAGACACAGGAACTTTGGGATTGTAAAGTGACAAATCACATGTTAAGCAAAGCAAACCCTCCTTCTATGACTCACTCCCTACTGCTAGAGGAGCAGAGAGCTGAAAGCAATCCACTGCTTATAGACATTGTTATTTTAAGCCTTCAAATAGACTGCAGCTAGTCATAGGCTGCCCACAAAGGTCCTTTAAGTCAAGACTCACTTGTACAGTGCACACTGCCAGGTGTCTCATGTCCTAGTGTCTGAAAATTCATTTACTAAAAAGCAAAGCCCCCAAAGCTCTGAGAGAGCTGTTACTGAAGTCTCTAGATATGCTGATGTCAAGGGAGGAGGAAGGAAAAGGCAAGGCACCACATGTCAAAGGGCTGGGGTCTGGGAACTCGTGACAGACCCAGGACAGATGACACACAGGTGGCTTGGCTAAATTCAGTACTGGAGCTAATAGTTCCCCACATCTTTGCTTAATGCTCTTTGTAGCCTGCATCTTCATAAACAGGAACTGCAGGAAAACACTCCAGAAAAAGACTGCAGGGAAGTTCACATTTGACTTTACAGTGCAACTACAACACTGCCAGACCCATCTGAAAACACCTTCAATTCAGAAGGGACCATTAAAAATGCTGGCAGATCTGATGTAGTGGAAGCTGCAAGTACCCTGGGTTCTGTAAAGGGACCCGGCCAAAAAGTAGAGGCAAAACACTTGCTTTACCTCAGCATTAACCTTCCCAGCCAGGTCTCGCCCTCCTTTCATGCTCTGGGCCAGTCAGCTGAACTGTTCTGCCAGTCTGGGGTCCTGGGAAGTAACACAGAGCTTCAGCCACTTGGGGAGCTGAGCAGAGCACCCCTCCTTTTGATAAGGCTCTCAAGTTGAGGACAGCAGATATTTTGCTCCCAAAGGAGCTCAGATGCACACTGACCTTTCTTTCATAGATATCCACATGCTGGGTTATATGATGGGCTCTTTGCTTTAACAGCAGTATCAGTACTAAGGACTCTTCCTCTAGAGCTGTCTCAAGTTGATACTTAGCACAGTAAAGCTGGATTGGGGAAAGACACATGAAGGATGGGAAGGGCAGCTTAGCTTCCTCAAGGCAGACAGCCACAACCTGCGTAAGCTACAGCTGTAGTATATGATGAGAGTCGAAACACTTCTGAAGTTGTAACCCACTGGAGGTAAAAAAATCACATCCCTCTACACACCTAAATTTATACTGTATCTATCTGATGTGTACAAGTGTTGTTTACACTCCACTTCTGTGCAAGCAAGAAGATTTAAGTCCTATCCAATGAATATTACATGAACAGCTACTTAAGCAAAAACCTGAAGTGTCTCATGACAGATCTTAGCAATGTACAGACACAGTATGAATAAGAAGATAAAAACATAGAGACCAGATATCCATCAGCTAAGAATATCCTTGCTAACTGATGCCCTAAAATAGTTCTTAAGGAATAGCCACAAGAAAGGCCAAGTCTTGCTATAGCTTTACTTGGCCACATCTTTTCTTTGAATCAAAAAGGAAACCTGATCTACTAACAAGATAGCCACAGTTCATTGTAACAGGCCAAGGTGTCTGGCCTAAGGCAAATTAAAGGAATTTCCTGATATGATAATGCACCTTTGCTACAATAGTTCATTATTGCTTTATTAAAACAAAACCCACCTCTCCAACCTACTGAAGTTCAGGGACAGGGCAGTCCAGAAAGCTTGCTCCCCTATATTACCAGACTGACGTCTTACAGCTTGTTTCACCCTTAAGCTATAAACTAAAGTGCCTGGAACATAGACCAAGTCTGAAGCAATAAAGTGCTAACTGATGTGGGAAGTGTGGCAGGAGAAGAACTTTACTGACACTGTGATAAAACAGTCCTAAAGATGGATTAATGAGACTACAATATTGACAGAATAAACAGTAAAAAAAGATCTTCACCACAAAGTTTCAGTCTCCAGATTGTCATGGGACGACTTTCCTTCCAGGGGATAGACTAGAGTCATTAATAGCCATCTTGGCACAGACTGTAACACCACTTGAGGGGAAAAGCACAAGTGAGTAGGCATCTTTCCTGCCAACACCTTCAACGCTTCACACATTTAAACTAGAAGAGGATGTCTGGTTGTGAAAAAGGAATCAAGCGAGGAAGAGCCCAATGTCTTACTGGAGCCAGCAATCCTACAGCCTTTACATAGGTACGGAAGTAGTCAGCCATGCAGAGATACCATTTTAGTTGCACAGGGCTAGAGAAAACCAGTTCCCCACCAACTCTAAGGCAAGTCATGTGTCTGAAAACCGTTTGAGAGTACTTAATTCTCTATGAATTATGCTTAAAGACAGATTGAGCTCACAGAAAGATCCTCCAGATTCATGATCACTGGTTTCCATCTGGAAGCCAAAGCCAGCTTTAAAAAGCCCTGGGTCAAAGAAAAATCCAGTACTAAAAAGATGATTACATTTAAAAAGAGGCAAAGATGACTGATCTAGTCTTGGTGTGAGAACATGTTTACATACAAACATTAAATGGTATTACCAGCCTGCAGCTTTTCTCAGAGTTCCAGCATAAAGACACCCCAATCCACAGATAGCTGAAGCACGGAAAAGTTAAGTATTTTTAAATTGATTCACTTGTGTAAGTGCATTCCTAGGAACTAAAAGGCTTCCCCTTGAGATGGTGCAAGGCTGGAACTTCACTTGCAGTCATGCGTCTGTTTTTCCAAGCCACATTTTAGTGGCTTAGAGACTGAACAACGCTCTGGCCTGTGGCTTGGTACAGGGTTTTTCCAGCACCAGGACAGAACAGAGCCATAGTTACCCTGTCATCTGCACCTAAACAAATGCTGCAGATCAAGGTTTTGACCAGCAGGAGAAAAGATTTTGATATTTGACACTTCTGCTATATTAAAGTAAGCAGTCTTGGGCTCAACAACCCTGTAACAAGTCACAGACAGCAACCTCATTTTTCAGACAGAGCAGCAAATTACAAACCCAAGTGACTCTATATGCAAAAATGCTCTGACCAGATATTAACCTTTGCTTTAACTCCACTTTGCAAGAAAAGATTGTGATCAAACCCCAGCCATAGGATATCAAGGAGAATGGTAACCTGAAGCAGCAAGTGAGGGAACAAGATGTTCCCAAAGGGGGAGATATGCTGAAGTGATCTAGAGTCTTTGGGTCAGTTACTCCGGGCCAGATACAGCCTGCTCTGTGTCTGAGCAGTGAGACTTTGTCTTCTCCCACTGGCAGATGGCATTGGCATACTGTACCACAAGCTTATCCATCCAGGTAAGAGGTTCTGGGAACAGTACAGACCCCTCAAAAAATCCCAGGTGACCTCCATGAAGGGGCAGCACATGCATGACATTTTCTCTTTTCTCTGTAAAACAAAAGGAGGCAGAGAGTTCCAGAAGTTTAACATCTTGGGGCTGAGAATGAAACCATCTTAAGTTGCAATAAATCAATTTGACCCTTAGCATAGCATCTGAACCAAAATCATGTGTGGGAAGCAGAAATGCATGAAGGTCACAGCCACTTTGAAGTTTAAAGCATATAACCTTACTGCTTCATGGAACAGGGCAGTCTGCAAGAGCAGATCCCAGTCAGTACTGAGGGTGTCTGAGCAATGCCCTTATTTCGATAAGAATACTCATTCTTTAACAAATTAACATCTTTAACTCACATACTCTAGGACTAGAACTCTTAACATCATGTCAAGCTGCACTAAGCTCTCATAGTACATCAGCCACCTTGTTCCACATATGGCAAGAAAACCCCTGTGCTTGCTTCTGTCTGGAAGCAGCTGTGGATAAATTCTATGCTCACAGCTTTCAACCAGGAAAAGAATGAACCCTGCTTCCCTCCCTGTGCACTCACTACTTGTGTGATGAAGCAGCAGCCAGCTCCCTCTTCTGAGCTTCTAGAGATAATATGCCCTTTTTTCCTGGCTGAAAATAGACAGCTCACAGAAGTCTTTTCAAGTTCAGTACTAAATAACACAGCTATGCATATGCCCCCCTGCTTCTTCAGCAAAGGGGGCTGTCCATCCCTACCTGATCAAAAATAACACTGTAATTTTCTACTGAATCCCAGAGAGGAATGAAGACATGAGGAAGCATTTTTCTATTAAAGAGTGTAACTTGAAGATAACCTGCTGGCTATCAACATCAGCCAAGCCAGCAGAAGGTGCCTGAAAGCACTCAAGTCCCTCCTGATCAAGGTTAGCATTGTTAGTTCTACAACTGGTGATTTAAAGAGGCTTAGTACACCTCACAGGATTACAGGTGTAAGGAGGCACATTAAGCTGCTTTGAAATCATGGATCATGATGTGATAAGAAAGCTGCAGGTATACAAATATGCATAGCTGGAGGAGACTGTTTCAACATACCTGAAAGAGCTCTTGGAATTGATAGAAGACTCTCATGCACAAGAGGGTCATCAGCAGCATTAACCAACAGAAGAGGAACATAGATCTGCATCAAGAAACATGGCAAAAAAGGAAAAAAATCATTAAGGGACTGGTATTTGAATTTCAGTCTGTCTACTGTAAAAGCATCTTAGCTTAACTCAATTAAGACATCTTTTTTCAGAGTTGCTCTGTACCTGGGGAAGCATCAGAAAAGCAGAAAGAGTCAGAAGTTAAGACTAGTGGCTTTTCACCCCTGCAGCACTTTTTAAACTCAATAGTAACAAAGGAGCAGGGGTTCATCAGAACAAGCATAGATTGATTCACAGATCTTCCCCATTCTCAGAATTCAAATAGCTACACCCTTTTCTACTCTGCATTGCTCTGCACACCAGGCAGCTAGCACCAGCTCTGTTATGGACACCTTGGTTAAAGTCCAGGGAACTCCCTTGGAACATCTCCATCCTCTGGCTCAGTAGATCAAGGAGGAATTAAATCTTCCAGTTCCACTTCTGCAAAACTTTGGTCTGCTAAACATCTGCCTGCCAGACAGCATCCTGAGCCTCCTCCACAGTATCCAGAGTAAGCCTTTCTTCCTTGAAGCTGCAGGCTCTATGCCACCTATTTCCAGCCTTATCTTATACATATGCTCAGAGCAGTTCAGCTGAATGAACAGCTTTATCTAGATCACTTGGGTGCCACTATCTCCCAGGGTTACAAGCTCTTAAGAGACCAGAGCATCAAGCCCCAGTATTAGAGGTAACAAGAACTGAAATCCCAGTATAGTGTACCTGTTTATTCCTGAAAATCCCAGCTCAGACAGCTGGGTCTAGGTATTGACAACAGAAACCATGGAGCACTTTCTCTGCAATAGGAAAATTAAGGTACAAGAGCAGTCTCTACTGCAAGAACTTACCCTGTGCAAGTAGTGCAGGCAGCTTTCTTCTTCATAGTATTCCTTCAGGGAACTGTAGCCATGGAACTTCCTGCAACAGAGAAGACTGTCATTGCAAACACCTGCCTCTGGTACCCATGTGACACTTAGTTCCACGTGAGGACATACATGCAGGAATAGGAATGATGGCTCAATTCACAGACAATGGTTTTGTTCACCCAGTGTCTCTGCAGAATTCACCTCTGGCAGCACACACCTTTGTGCTTTCTGTGCTTATTCAAACATTCTGTTAGCATGGGCAAGTTAAACATGCAGGTTGAAATCTAGCAGTATTCAAGGCATTTCTTTTAAAGTATCCCACTTATTTGTACATATGAAAGCAAAGTTAATCTTGTTCATCTTTACCAAAAAGCCTTCTCAATCACAAACCCACCAGTTTATGAATCTTAAACATATTGGACAAAAAGGCCTGCCTATAAGCCACCCAGAATTCAATGTGGTTGCAGTTCTTCACCAAATCCTTTGCACTCCATCCCAACCCAAAAATTCAGTAAATCTATATTCATATGTTTGTGGTGATGCTTTTTGGTTTGCACTTTTGGGGGCCTTTTTTGACATGGGAGACAACAGAGCTGTTGGCCCAAACTAGAAAGGCCTCAGGGATCAGGGGATAAGAAGGGAGACTTTCCTAGGAATGGCTTTTATAAGGCAGCCAGCAACACTCCCAGTCTGCCAAAAGTGTTTTATAGCCATATAGCTGACAGTTTACAGCTTCCTCTTGAGAAGGTGTCAATGCCTGATACTGAACATGCCATGGTATGAACACTGCCACTGAAGAAAGCGCTATATGTTATTTTCAAGGACACAGGCAGTAACAGGCTATTGCTTAAAGCAAGGTGTTAGAAAGACAAGTAGAAAAAGCTGCATTATCTCAGCTAACCCTAATGCTTACTGAGAAGGCAGTGCTAGTGTTTGGGGAGAAGGGTTTGTTTTCAAAATTGACACAGGGCTAAGGACATTCATGAGCAGTTCTGAGCTGCTTTCCACATTCTGCACTGGTTTTTGACAGAGCCTGCAGGCAGAGCTGGCCGCTTCCTACATTACTGGAGGTTGCAGGTTCAGATGTTGCTGATAACTAAATGCCTCCTGGAGGATTTTTCAGAAGCTGTGACTGTCAATAGCAAGCTTTTTTGTGGTAAGTTCTATTCAGCGTGAAGGTAAGGAAGAATGTGAGGTTGTCAGCATTGTATTTCAGCAGATTCCTACAGGCACAGCTAGGGGCATGCAAAAGCAACACTTGAAAGAGAAGGTGCATTTGGAGTTCTACAGAGGATCAGAGAATCACCCTTCATACCTCATAACGTTATCATCAATCTGCATAAGGGATGTTGCTGTATAGAGTTTGCTCAGATCAGCATCTGACAGGCTCTGTGGCTTCTTCGGGTTATCTCCAAAAAGAACTTGCCTGAAAGAGTAACATCAACAAAAACATCCAAATTACACGACAGGGGCAGGAAAGCCATGACCCATTCAAGGACAAGCAAGTTTACCAAGTGTGACAAGATAAGACTAGAAGTGAGTTACACACACATGAGGCTTTCTTGGGAACAAGCACAGCTTATTTGTCCAATTCCCTTTGCAGCAAGGCATAACAGAAACCCTAACAGCCTCTTCATAGAGGAAAGTTTTCCTGTTATACTGAAAAGCTGCATAAGGGGCCTCTAAAAAGAATCTTCCCAGCACTAGGGCATTTGGAACAGAGGCTGCATGTTAGAGGGAGGGTCCTTTGGCTTCAGACCAAACCTGTGGGTGGCTTGGGTGAGACCATTAGGAGTCATGAGCATAGCACCTCCTTCACCATCTGGCCTAAAGTCTCCTCAGCACAGATCCTAGGTTAGCTCACACAGCAGAAACTACTTGAGGCATTACCTTAGCAGAAAGCTATTTACTATGGACACTTGTCATGATTAGTTATTGCTCTCAGGAGAGGGTATGTTTCTTTACCAGAACAAACTGCTCCCCTAACAGAGAACAAAAACCACAAGTTGGAAAGGGGTTTTATTCCCTTTCAGAGGCAGCTGCAGGGCAGAGCAGGAGGGAGGTTAGGTTTGATTTGGGGGAGTTGCCTTACAGCAGAAGAGATTGTGGAAAAAAAGTTTAAGAGGCTTGCCTTCAACCCAGCACTAGGTTTTTCTGAGTTATGAATTCAAGTACTTTTAATGGGGGCTTACCCAACTTCACATGTTCAATTTGGTCAAGTTGTCTACATATTTGTCAATCTGGAATGAATTATGTGGCTCATCCTACACATCATCTGCCCTAATTCCTTCTACAAGTGTTCCATACTGCACAGGAGTGTAAATAGTGAAACAAAAAGTTTGCAAGTGACACATGCTCTTAATTGGAATGAGTCTTTTGAGTTAGGCAACTTCAAATATACACAGATGAGGTACTTACACATTTATGGCCCTAGAAAGAAGTACCCAGAGAACTTCTGATGGAGGGAACAATAACATTGAGCATGTCACCTATTTAACACACACATTCCTTTATGTTGAGAGCCACAGATCACAGCAGCAGCACAGGGATCCTACAAGGGCACTTGCACTCCAGGAACAGCAACACTAAGTATTTCTTTCTAGAGGATCAGCTAGAAGCCAGAGCTACAGTTTGACTATTTGCTTATTTGATAAACAGCAGATCTTGAAGGTTAGTCCTACCTCAAGTAGGTGGCAGAACAAGGAGCTCCTTGAATAAGGAATTCTTTGGCTAGAAGTGAAACAGATGCAGAATGCTCCACTTTGAAGTTTAATTGCAATGTTTTCCTGTGCGTATCTTTTTCATTCATTAAGCAAGTTTCCTCAGAAGGCACAAAGACAAAGCCTGCTTTCTTCTAACAAGATCATCAAAGCTTATTTATGTATTTCACAGTATATGAATAAGATTGATACAGGTTCCCCTTCTCTGTTGATTGATCTAAAGACTACCAAACAAGGAACTGGTGCATAAACTTTCAGAAGCTCTATTTTAAAGGACTAAAAGACAAAAGCAATATAGCAACTGACCCAATCAATACTATCAGCACAAGTGATGTACTGCAGTACCTGTGAGAAAGGATGATCTTCTTCATGTTGTCTGCCATGAGGAAGTTATAAAATCTTCTACACTGGTCCCACTGCATGAAGGTTTCCTGTGCCCTAGAAAAAAAAAAATACACATTGCAGAACAATCAAAGCTGTTAATGGAGATCTTGAAAGATCAGATTAATCCAGTGTAGCATCTTATGGCAGCCTAGAGGCTATGTAAACAAACCTCCAGGCCTTCCCTGCCACAGTTTAACCTCTGCCAGGAAATGACCTCCCACTTTGATGAAGTTTGTTAGTATCAGAACACAGCTCTGCGGTCTCATTTTGCACAATGCGATTAGCAGTTTGGAACAGAGCATTTTAAGAGCCATCAATCAAGATGTGCAACACCAACAAGAGGATTCTGGCATCCCCTTTGCACAAGTTGAATGTAGTTTATTTAGTGGTACTACCAAGGAAAGGACTAAAACCTGTTGCTGAACAAAGTGTTGTCTGTTGTGTAGATAGCTCTGCAGAGGAAACAATTTGTGCAGATGTTTCCAATATGTGCAGACACTTATTGTTCTAGCTTCGCTGCCAGGAGCTGTAGGAATAAATACTAGTTGCAGCTGCGAGTGGCATCTGAGTTGAAGTCTTTACCTATTCTCATAGCAGAATAGCACTTCACAGCTTATCTGTTGTTAAAACAGAATTAAAGTCATCCAGACTTGTGAGCTCTGCCAGATACCAGCACTCCTTTGCTATGCGGGGTCATGGGCAGGTTATAGCTTTACACATGGCAGGGTTTGCTGTTACTGAGGAAACACGCTATCATTTACTGAGCAACTTAAGAATGCTGAGAGCAGTTTCACCTATTCAAGTACTCCTACCATTTAAACATTAATGTACCATGAGAGCTGCAGCAGATTTAGCAGGTCCTCCCAAGCCACAACCTGCAAGTCTCCTAACTAAGGCAAAAGCAAGCTATATCTATATACATCTTCCATATCTTTGTCTAGCCAGACTATACCTACCATGTTTATACCAGGGCAGGGGAATGAAGGCAGACAGGAAGACACACATTTCTTTCTTCACAGAAGATTTTCCAAGCAAACCTATTAAGTTATTACAAGACTTTTGAGGTTAAAACTACTAGAATTCCCCTGCAGTTCCTGTGGTGTACGGTGGTATTCCTAATATGAAGAGCTGCAAGCACTGGAAAAAAAGCAGCTTCCAGTATGTTGAGGACTGCACAGGTTTCAAAAGCTGAAGTCCCTCCCCACAGCCTTAGCTATGGGGAAGATGCATTCCACAAGATCAAGAAGCAGAATCAAGCCTGTGCAGGCAGAGATTAAGGAATAAGGAGACGTGTCCTCATTTAGCCTCAGGGAACACATTCCCCAGATTCTGTTAATTCATTAAACTAAGAGTCTTTCATCCTTCTGGCAGATCTTACTATTCCTGCTATTTTATTATGCCCAGCTACGGGACTCATGCTTAATGCCCTGTAAAGGCTTTCATATTTCTGATCCCTAGTTCACCTTGCTCGCCACCACTTTTTTCCTTCACTTCCTAAAGTTATTTGAGGAATAAAGGCTATACAAGCTAATATAAAAAGAAAATGGAATTGTAAACTAACTGGTCATGTATAACAGGATAATCCACTTTCATGTAGCCCAGAGGAATGAGGCCAGTTATTTTAACCTACCACACCAAGCCCAGGAAGGCTCAGGCTTAACTATTGCACCTTGAGGTGCTTTGTACCTCCTCCTTCCTAATTCTATAACCAGGGCACAAGGCCCTCCCTATCCTGTGTTTTGCTTACTAGTTATTTACTGAGGTTGCTTTCCCATAGCTGTTCAGTTAACGAGCAATTAAAGCAGAAGTAGACATGAGGTAGGGAGACAGAAGATCTGAAAA
>NW_009928107.1:22925-25167 GCF_000696875.1 Nestor notabilis | reverse complement strand
TCCTGCTGACTGCCCAGTAATACATAGCAGATGCTTTGTGACTGGAGATCAGCTGCTAGTAGGTTTTTACCCAGCAGGTGGAGTCCAGAGCTCAGTAATCCATGCAACCCACTGAAGACTTGCATTAAATTCAAGCAGCTGTAACTCTTCCACATGAACATCCGAGTATTGTTAAACAGGTTGTCCTTGTCCTGCTATTCCACCAGCACATCATGACACACTGCTACAGAAATTGGCTTAAGGGACAGCATTGCTTGCAACAGCATTTTGGAGACAGAAATACAACACTTTGTAATTGCAGAAGACGAACCAAGTAGACTGCAGCCAGATGTGATCCTTGCAAACCCTGTCTGAGGGCTGCAATGGAGGAGCCAGCTTCAGAAGTATGCTCTGTGCTCCATGCCAGAACCCCAAGACAACCAAGAGCATTTTACTTGAAACAAAACAGAAACACTGCTCCTGAAAGCATGTGCCCAGATTTTAAGGCTGTGAACTCACGGGGACCTAGCAGTAGATTACACACTTTTAGCAGTAGTCACATCTGCTCTCACAAGGAAGTAGGTATGCTGCAATATTACTGACATGCACATCAAGCTTTTAGTCACATCTTAATGCTTCCAGAAAAGCTTCTCTTTCACCTGTAAAATCTTAACTGATAAAAGGTGTCTTCAGACCAAACTGCTCTTCATACAGGCAAAGCATCACAGCATCAAGAGAGTTTAATCTACCTTGACCAGGCTGGGAGGCCAAATTCCATAGTAAGCCCCTTACAGGGCTGCCATAGTTTCACCTTTATCTGCCCAAAAGATCTTGACACAAATACCCTAGAGCCTCAACAGTCCCTTTTGTCTTGCAAATAGTTTCAGGACTCAAAAGCTCAATTTAATTAAAGCCAGCTACACCTTAGCAGTTGTTTATACGCACAGAGAATAAAGACTGAAAGCAGAAGCTTAGCCAATTACACTGTTTTAACCTTCATTAACTACATACATGGAAAGTTACTGCGCATTAGTTGAGCCACCAGTTTTCAAGCAGCATCGCTGTACCCAGGTCCTCCATCAGTGTTAGCACTAGGTGGAGCCGTTACAGCTCTTGAAATGCTACAGCCTTGGCTTCCAGGCAGGGAACCACAGGTTAACGTTTTAGGCAGACTTTAGGGCTATAATCCTTCTCCCTCCTCACCTTTCCAAGTTGTACAACATAATTGCAAGTGCCTCTCCATCTTCTCAGCAGCCCACAGCACTGTTTCAATGACACATGCTAAGAGGGGAGCATGGACTGACAGCCTTTGAGCTGTGTGTCTTTTTTTCAGTCTCCCCAGCTAAGAGCTGCCAAATGAAACTGTGACTGAAGCCAGACAAGCCATTATGAACCAAGGGATACTCCTCAGAGCAATGAGAGTGTGTAAACTATGGCTTGCAAGCCTGGCATCATCTCACCAGTTCGTCATGCTGCCCAGCCTGCCAGGTTAGTTACACCAGGACACTAAAACAGGGAATGCCTCCTCTTCAGATGCTATAGCAATGAGACAGAGTTAGGCCAGCTCACACAGACCAAAAGCTGCCAGCATACTCCTGGCCAGGTACAGAAAACGTATATTCCTTGTTAACAGAAAGCATGGAGAAGTCTCGAGACCTACCTCAGTGCACTGTACCCCTGGCACACGCTGACACAGCACAGGACTCGCTCCTGGTTGGCCTGGCTCTCTCCCATGTACTTGCACACTATGTTTCCACCCAGGCTGAAGCCCACAACAACCAGCTGAGTCTGAGGATAGGTCTTCTTGATGTAATTAACCATGGCACTAAATTCCCAGGTGCAACCTGAAAATAAAGGTAAAGTCAAGAATCATCTTCTAACAGACCTAGATTCCCACTTCCAGTTTCAGTTGTGTGCTTTAAGTTCAGCTTATTACCCTGACTTTTCAATAACCTTAAGGTTTTAAGAGCTTTGATTCACACATGTGTTCATGTATCTGTTTTATGAGCCCTGTGGACCTTAGCTCATACTTAGTTCTGACAGAGTGCCAAAGTAAGATGAAATTAACTTGCTTAAAATTTATGGCAATAGCTAATGTGACAATCTCAACTCTTCCTTTCTAAAGCAGCTTAAAAAAAAAAAAACAACAGAGTCCAACAACACTGGGCTTGACGTTACTATCTAAGAACAGCACAAACTGTTACCTTCCTGAGCCAGTTTGCCACTTCTGAACTTAACTGAGGTGTCTGAAAAGCAGCTTCTG
>NW_009928107.1:429-22894 GCF_000696875.1 Nestor notabilis | reverse complement strand
TTCAGCAGGGCTTGGGCACTTCCTTGTGAACATTCCTGATGAGCAATTTCCCTCAAGATGACAAATGCTGCATTGCTTTGGTTTTCTCTGGAAGAAGGAGAGGTCTAAATACTTTAGTGTTTGACCTTCATGATTTGAGGGCAACTGGTAACTATTTCAGAATACCAACAAGTCAAGTTTGATGTAAAGGCTGGAGGATTCAGCAAATCCCATATCTAAGCTACTTGCTCCTCAACAAATACATCAGGAATCCAGCAAAAGCTAGAAAGACACTGGGATATTTGGGTTGGAGACAGAGTAAAGGCTGCTCATGGTCTTACTGGCACTCTACTTAACAAGCAACTCTGCCAAGTGATTTACTGTCTTACTCAAAGGAAGTGCTAGGCATTCCTTTCCTTTTCCAATGCTATAAAAGACTCAGAAAGGTATGTCTCAAGAGATGCACTACAGAGTTAACTCCCTATGGTCCAAAGCAAAGGTCCATGGAAAAAAGCTGTCAACTTTTATCAAAAAAGCAAATGCTTCAAGGAGGCCAAGCTTAGTTCCCAAGACATGGTAGGCTTAAAGCCACTAACAGCCTAGGGCCTCAACACAAACCAAGGTACTTGGTATTCCTGAACTCTTTTCCACCAAGGAGTAGATTCAACAACTATAAAACAAGCAACAAAGCATTACAGCCTACTTGCCTGCCAGACTCAAAAATCTCAAAGCACAGTATTGCTATTTTGGCAATTCAACTGCGCAAGATAAACATTCAAACTGTTAATCCAAACTCTTAGCAGTAAGTTTTAGTTCTCTTTAAAGAACAAGAAACCCAACACCAACGTGCTAAACCCACAATTGACTCCTGACATAAGGTACATAAAGATGTTTGCAGTAAGGAGTGACATGAAGGCTCAAGAAAGCTCAGGAACAAGCAGATTGGGTGGCAGGCAAGAAGGCCACATTCTACAAAGATCACGTTACTCACTAGCAGGGCAGTTAAGAATAGCTGGAGTTACCCTTAACACAATTCCTTTTAATTTCCAGGTTCAGATTTCCTTATACTTAAGATGGAAACCCAAAATCATGGCAGTTAGGCACTAACTTCTGTAGCTCTACTGTCATACTATGGAACGGTTGCTGTTCCTTGGCATTTGTGTGACATCCAGGGACCAATCCTCATGTGTCCCTCCTAGGACAGAAATGTACTTTCTGAATAGGCTGGTACAAAATCCTCTCAGACTACATTTTAAAGCCCCAGAAGTAGTGTTTATTTTTCAGAGCCAGGTTTGTTTCACATTCCACTAAGCTGACATTTTGGCACCTCTATAAACCATTGGAGCATGCTTTTAGTAGTCACAAGAGCTTGGGTTTCCCCAAATGTCTTCTTTCCAAAAACCTGCCTCCTGGATTAGGATACCTGTGTAAGAGCCGGGAGAAAAGGAAAAGTGAATCCCAGCACCTTCCTCATGTGTAAGTGCAGTTTAGTTCCTCAGAAACAGTACAACATTATCATCATCCTCATTCAGAGTAACAGCTGAAGGAGGCCGATGAAGGCCTGGAAACTCCACAAGCTTGGAAATAGGTCCCCAAGTGCCATGAAGTACCTACCGTATGTGAACATCCGTGGAGAAGTGAGCTCAATGTTTGGTAGGGCTCCCAAGTGATTCAGGACAGCACATCTGTACCCATTCTTTTGGGCATAGTCAACAAAAGTGCGGATGTACTGCTTTTCACTATGGTTAGCAATCCCAGGGCAGATCACCATCGTGACATCCTCTGTGCACAGAAAGAGAGAGAAGTTAAGTAAATGTCACTTCATGCAAATTGAGAGTCAGAAGGGTTCCAATCGACATCCATGGGAAACCATCTACCAGAAGCAGGCTAAAAATCCTACTAGCCTGCCAAAAATCCACGATGGGACAGGAGACAAGCAGCTCTAGCGCTACAGATGTGACCAAGTAATTCGTGTTACAGTAGATGAACAGTTCTCTAACTTCAGGGAAATCTGCCTAAACAGTTCTACAGTCACTGCCTAGAGACCAAGAGTGAATTCTTCCCTTTTAATGATGTTTTTGACATTACACAATTTCTGCCTTGTGACAGCCTGTTGTGACTAAAGTGCGTGGAAGCTCTGGAGCCCACTGCTTGCTCATGCACCAAGTAGACCAGCTATGCTATTTTTTCCCTCATTTCTCTTCCAGGGTTGAGTGTAGCAATCTTCAAAGTGAAGCTTTGCCAAGCACAAACATTCTGATAGGCCGACATGAGCCATCATCTACTTTGGGTCTAATCTAATTGTATTAGATGTGCTGACACTGTTCACTAGTTTAACATGATATCATTTTATCAACTGAGAAAGTACTTCTTGTAATTCAAGTAAGCACAATAAATTACATTCAGGATTAATATATGTACTTCAGATTAGCTCTCAGACACGTGAAAAGCTCCAACATTAGCAGCTCTAGCCACTGAATTTTTGCCTCATTAGGAAAGCACTGCCCAGATTCTCTTCAGTGGTAGAGACTGTCCTAGTGCAGCATTATACCATGAGGATCTCAATGCTGGCAGTTAAGAACTCTGCTTTTTCTGAAGGCCAAATGGGAGTCATGACATCAGCTACTGCAGCAGTAAATTGTATTTCTGAAGCCAAGCCACAGTAACTCAGTTTTAAGTACTGCTGTTACTAGTAGTAACAGTGAGTTTAAAGCTGACATTCGCTCTAGATATACATACGCAGTGTTGTAAGGAATCATCATGATTTTCTACTTTTTCATGGAATTCCCTTCATGGACTTCTTCATACCCTTTGCACATAGAGTTTGTTTTCATGCAGAACTTCAAGCTCATATTGTTAGTAAAGAATATCAAGAATCTGTTTCTAAGGGGGAAGTAGAAGTCTAGTTTCAAGAAGGACTTTGTGCAGCTAGCCTCTGTTCTATGATCCCACAGCCTTAACGGGCAAAGGGCACTCCCATCAATGCTTACCACCAGATTTTCTTTGCCAGCCTCTCACTCGAGGCACTTCTGTTCCTTAACTCCCTGTTCCTTGCCACAAACGGTTAATTTGTCTAGTAGGGTCTCTCCTGATGTCTGAGTATAGCTATACAGCAAGATGGCCTCATAGCCTCCACGCATGGGTTCATATTGCTTAGCAGCCCCCATTCCATGACCAGATTTAATATCTATCCCTTCTGATAAATCAAGTATCAGCATCCTCATCCATCCCCCACCGCACAGGATCAAGGCCAGCAGCTATTTGACTCACCTCCAATGCAGTGCTCAGACTGTGGCTCAAAGAGATCAAAGGTGGCTGTTGCTCCATCCGGCATCGTGAGGTACTTGCGAAGTCCATATGGATGCGGTGATCTCACTCGCCCCATTTTTCCATAAAGGGCAGTCTGGATATGACCAATCTTTACCCACATTAGCTTTCCCCAAATTAGGGGGGGAACATACCTGAAAGAGGCAGTAATTTAATGGCTTACTCCTGCTGTGTTAACAAGCCTTTGAGAACAGATAAGCACTCCCATAACAGATCTCTAAACACAGTAACAACTACGACAAGGTTTTTGCTAAGGCTGAACTAGCAGCACTGATCTTTGCAGCCTTCCACAAGGACAGACAGATATGCTCTCAAAGCTGACAAGTCAGCACTTATAGAAGCAGTAGAAGCCAAACCCAAGACATTCCTCTATACTGAAATGTTACATGCACCAAATACAGAGGCCTTGTGCCTCAGTGACACTGGGAAGCGTGTTGCTAGCCAACCACACTGACCTCCAGAACCTGCAAAGCGTTGTAAATCTGTTTTAATTGAAACACTGAAGCCTGCTGGGTTGAGCCACATGAACTTGTGTAAGCACTTGACTGTACAAGCCAGCAGCAGAAATTACAAGGTTCACAGCAAGTGCTGGAAGACTGAAAGTCCCAAGGCTTGCTGGTTGGGATGATTTCACACAGAACTGCTTTTCTCAGTTAAGGAAGATTGTGATACAGGTGGATTTTGCCTCTCAAGCAGAGTTAGGTAAATCTGGGTCAGCTTTAAAAGGATCTGGCCAAACTGCACTGAATACTAAATCCCTTTCAACAGAAGAGGGGTGAGTCTACCAATTATGTTTACCAAGGGCACATTAAAGCTAGATAACAAAGCAAATTGTCTTTCTTTTCCTGGCTCAAAAAAAGACATGCGGAAAACATCAATATTAGCTGAAGGCATTAAAGGCTTAGTTATCAGGTTTTTTTAGTACAAGCCAAGCTGTAAGTGGTAACAGGAAACATCCCATTGGTGGTGGCAGAACAGTCACCTGGCCACTCGGCAAAGGAAAGACTGAGCCACTGCCTTGAAAAAGACAGTTACATCAGCTCTGAACAGGAAAGCATGAATGATTTATTGTGTAGAACAGCAGTCCCAGGGCACATGCTTCCAATTAAGGACCCGCAGTCTCTGCTACATGGAGCAGGGTACCCAGAAGAAGCTTGAGAGCTGACAGCACCTTGGATCCTTAGAGATTAGCAGCTCCTTCCCTCTTGTGTTTTTTGGGATTCCTGTAATTATTTCCTTTGACTTCTTGAGAGCACACGAAGCAGAGATCATGTCCTTCCCTATTTACAGAGGACTAGGTAGCTCAGAACTCAGATTTACTACTTAAGCCCATAATCCACTAGAATGTGACAGAAACTTTGCCTCTGTGTACTGATGCTACCTACTCACACAGCTGGACCTTCTTCCCCATGCCAGCTCTTATGTGTCATATCAACAACTCCCTGTTCCCACACACACTCCTCAAAAACACCCTTTCTGTAGAAATACAAACTATCTAAGCTTATTTATCAAGCCAAGAGGAGCAGTATGCTCTTTCTCCCTGTTCTCTTCTATCGTCTATGAAGGAGGCTTCTTACAGTCAAAGCAACACAATAGTTCATTGTACAGCCTGTTTTTACAAGTGCACTTCCCAAACAGACCCAAAATAGATTCCCACAGAAGTAGATACCACTTCAAAAAAGGCTGCAAAAGCTGCCAACTGATGCTTGTAACCTAGCCCTCAGTTCATCCTGGATTTGATCACTTAACTATAAAGCTTTTCAAAGAATCTCTGTGAGGCTAGTAGCACTATTTATCACTGATCATGGGTGATCAGTGCAGCATCCCCGTCATGTAGAGTCTCCCAGCAATGATGGGGACCTCTGGAATTGCTGGTAAAGACAGAAAGTAGTCAGTGGATACGTTCTCACAATTCAAAGTAGATATCCATTGGGATTGCACAGTTAATGTAAACAAGGACTACAGATGGTTCTGCTCAAGTCACATACAGCTCACTGCATAGGGTTTTGAACAGCAACTATTCCGCCAGATGGAAGAGACACTGCTCTTCTCAAATAAGAAGCTGCAGCCAGCTTCACCCCAGTCATGTACTTCACAACCAGTTCAGGACAGCAGCCATACCCCACACTGGACAGTGCTTTCTGGCTTTATTTCTTTCATTGAAGTCCTTTGCAGATGGGTTTTCTAGCAGCCTGTGGGGAGCTGTCAAGTACAACCTATACTAAGAATTTGCATCTCTTAAGAGACTCAGATGCCAACGTTGTTGCTTGGTTTCTAATCTTAGGTTAAACACATACATTGGAAAGTTCTCGTGATTCTGCTTCTATACAGTGCTTTTCAAATCAAAGATTATTCCAGGTAAAACCCAGAGTCTGACTGCACAGGGAAGCAATTTCTCCAGCTACAGCAGCTGTGACTGATGACTGCTACCACCTTGATATAAAAACAGAAATCAAGGATCTCTGCAAGCACCAGCCCTTTCTTCATCTTTACCTACAGTTCCGTTTCCAGCTCTAAGTTACAGTCATTCAGTGGAATAGATGCTGCAGCTGCACATACCACAGGATGTTGTTGGAGAGGAAATTAGAAGAGTCTTCAAAGCCTCACCACTACTGCCGGTGTTTAAATGAAGACAAATGGCTTCAAGCCTGCTGCTTACCAAGAGTGTAGTACTTGCCACAGCCTGCCTCCTCAGGTCACAGCTGGCTTCTCTGAGGAAAAACACCTCAAGTCTGCCTTCAAAGAACCCGACTGGAAGTTACACGAAGTACTGACCTTCAGTAAGTCAAACCTTTACTCTGCTTTTACACAGGCAAAGAGCACATGAGTTTCATTGGCATGTTCTTCATTAAAGGAAATACTAAAACAAACAGGAATCCCTCTGACTCCATCCATAATGATGGACAAATGATATCTATGGGTTCCACATTTCTCTCCGAGGTAAAACTGCTTTAAACCCTACATACAAGGGTGCATGCACTGCTTGCTCCCTTTTGAATGGACAAGCCAGTGTTTCCAAGCATCCTATGGACCAAGCAAATTAAATGCTCAGCTTATCTTCTGTGTTAACTGCAGTCAGTTAAGCATCACACTGCCTACAGCAAAGATGCGCTGGCGTTAGTCATTCTGCATGTAACTACACTCTTCAGGTAAATATTCAAAAGTCAAGTTCCAGCATGAATAATGTGCACAGGACAGAGGTGTTACTCCTGCTCAGTCAAACTTAAGCATGTTTATTTCTGCATTTTGCCCTTAAAAATAAAGCAGTTAAAGCTCTGAAATATATGCAAGGGTGAGAGCAGCAGCTTGTTATCTTGCCTATCTTCTACTGCTGCCCATCAGCCTTCAAGCAGTAAGCTTGATAATTGGCGAGATAAATATCCTAAAATCCCCTAAGCATCCAGGCTCCAGGAAACCGATCACAAGACTTCAGCAAGGAGGGGGAAGAGCTGCCCAGATTGTATAGATCTTGCATAATCAGTGAAAAAAATTAGACAAGTTGAAACTCCTCTTACCAGCCTGATGCAAAAGCAAGCAGTTATTGAATATCAGACTTCCTTTTACTAAGTTGCCAATCTTACCTATGAAGCCCTGACATAAAATGATGCTCTGTATCACTGCATTCCAACTGTCCTCAGCTGAAGGCCAAGTTTGACTTTGCAAAGTATCCTTTTAATCTATAGAAGAATCAAGCATATGAACTGACTATTTCTCTTGACTCTCCATTTTGGCAACAGATAAATTTGTTTTTAAAGTCTTCCTGTAAATAAATTCTATCTATATCTTTCAGTGGAAGTCTACAGGAACTTTCCAAGTACTGAGCATAATAGTGCAAGACTGTACAGGACTGAAGGGCATCTTTTCATCCAGTGTTTATATGGACTTTCAGCTTTGCTTTTACTAAAACTGAAGAGGAGAGCATAGAAAGAACTCTTCAGTCAGGAAGGTGCATGATAGCACACTGGTGAAGGGGGAAAAAAAGCTTGCCAGGAATTGTGCAAGAGTCTTCACCCAGTGAAAAAGTACAGATCAGATTTTATTCAAGCCTATTATGTAAAAATCAGTTCCAGAGACAGTATCATATTCAAAACAGCTGAAAAAACCCTAACTATCCACTGGTGATTGCAATAGCCAGCATAGACTGTTTTGCAGTGAAAACAACATTCCTCATGGCAAAGAGCTGAAAAGAGATGCTCCTGTGAACAATCATCCATAAGCAGAAGAGTATGTACTCGGTGGTATTTTTCGGGGGTATTTTTCTTATGGCTTACCTTAACAAAACAAGCTCAGCAGGGTGTGACACATGGAAACACAAACTAGGTATCATGCAGGCTGAGCAACTACGTAGTATTCAGTTTAAACAGCATTCAAGTATTGCCTTTAGGTTTTATGCTAAAACTATGACTACTGCTACATCTAATCATGTCTTCCAAACAAGGGCCCCCCACTTATAAAAGCAGGTGGCTTCCCTCCAGCTCTAAGTAGAAACAGGGAAAGTGTTCAAGGACATGACAGACTCCAACTCCTCTATAAACCAAAGCGGATTTGAAAAGCAGTGTACTGTAGAGATTATCCCAGCACATCAAATTTCACTAAGTATTCCTCAGGGTGCCCTGTTCCAGCACTATGTCTACTGCAGAACAGTGGAAATGCTGCTCATAGTTTACAGATGACAGGAGCAGAGCTGCGAACAGCAGTCAGGAGGACCTCTTGCTGGAGGTATATGCTTGCCCACAATAGGATGAGCATGATGTACCACAACAGCACAGATTGGCTCTCCTGTGTTATCAGTACCTAAGGCAAAGTTGGGCTGTACTAGAAACAAAAATTTCTATTTGTGAAACAAGAACAGCTTCCCAGTTTGCTTCAGACCCAAAGGCTTTTAACGGATTCATTTTCCTGTTTTGATTTGGTCAGTTGCAATAGGTATCAGGCACTCTGAGTAAAGACAAATATTTGAGGCAGTTAGTTACAGCTTCCAGTAGCCAGTCCTGTAACCTCTGTAACAGAAGGCAGACAAGAGAACAGGTCTGGGGATGCCAGTTACTTATTATGGAAGCTGACTTATATAGCACAAGTACAAAGTTCAGTCTTAACTGGCTAAGTGAATACACAGCCAGTTACATAAAGCTGATCATAAATCCTAATGTTCTAGCTCCAAATGCTGCATTTCAGCTGTGTAGCACAGCTACACATATCTTGATAGGTGGCTGTCCACAACAGTGCCCGAGAGCAAGAGAATTCCTAGGTGCTTCACAAACTTTCTCCCAGCATCTTAATATTAAACCCAATTCCAACGTCAGGGTTTAGTGGTGCTCAGGCAGCAGATTATAATTTTAGAGCACATACATTGCCCAGTATGCAGGAATTTAGGAAAGCAGCAGCTGTATAAGCAGCTCACACAAAGCACATAAAAACTCTGCTATTTTTATTAGCAAGCATCAGCATTTAGGGTCCTCAAAAAAGATCTGAAGTGGAAGTTCAGCAACAGGCTTATTTCTGGAGCATTACTTCATTTCATCCGAGGAGATTAACACTTTCAACATTAACTCTCACATCACCTTTCATGTGCTGTAGAGCATTAGACACTGATGGCAAGAAAGCAGAGCCTACAATTTGTCCGTGTCAGGGGACACCAAGAACCACTGCCTGCGTTATAGCAGGAGACAGGTTGTTTCCCCCTGCCCTTTACAGAGCAGCCTGGAGGTATTTAAAGGACGCTTTACAAATCAAACCTTGTTTGAACCTTGTCCTTTATCTGGAGCTGGGGAATGCAATTTGAATTCAATCAAGAAAGCTCATCTAAAAGGCTGCAGGGTTCAACTCCCTCCTCCCCAAATACATAGAAAGTGGCTGTTCCTGCATCAGAGCAGTCAGGCTGTTCAATGTGGCAAAGAGAAAATACATAACAGCAAAACTATGAAGCAGCTGACAGAGCTTCCATGTCCCCTGAGCTTCTGAAAAAGAAACTAACCTAAGTGGAGCGTTTGCTGCCCACAGAACCTGTATGAAGTCAGAACGATTTAAAAGTACAGACTGGCCTCCTTGGTTAAACCACCTCTTTTCCAATTGAGGCAGCTTTTATTTAGTAAAGGGCATGAGTATCACAGCATGACTTCCTTGCTGATGAGAGCTGGAGAACACAAAGCTTCTGCTGATGCCACAGCAGAGCACCTAGCAAGTACTCAGACTCCCCCCCGCCAGGGCTGCTTCACTCCCCAGGGTCAATGCTTTGACTTCCCAGCTGCCATTCTTCTCTTAACACATTCACCTGCCAAAGCTTTGGAAGTAACACTGTTCTTCTAGTTTATTATTCTCCTGGAAGTGTTTCTCCCAAAGTAAATCATGAAGGAGTTGACAGGAATCAAACACTATTTGCTATTAAATGGAAGGAAAGATCATTGAAAAGCTTGAAGACAGCTTTTCTGACTACTTGTCTCCTTGCATCTAGGCGAAAAGCAGTGACAGTGCAAAAGAGTCTTCTGGTACCAAGCAGCGTGCTTCATCCAGTGTAGGTTACCGTGCAAACAAAGGATAAGAAAGATCCAGGCTGGATCTTTCTTAGCGTTAGTAAACACTTGACAGTGTTTACTAACAGGCTTGACAGCCATTTGCCTCAATCTTTGAGGAGCTTGCCTTTATTAATGATAAAAGTCTGCAGACAGGAAGGGTAATTATTTTCGACAGGGATGACGCTTGTGCCACACCTCTGCAAGAATAAAGACACACACAGACTTGACAGCAGGAGAAACTGCGAACAGCCAAGAAAATAGCCCAGTACAACAAGCATCGGCCAAATTTGTCCTCATGAATCAAAGAGCCAACACTGCATTTCTACAGGAATAAGATGGCAGATTTTCTGTACCAACTTGGGAGACAGGAAAAGGAGACAGCTACAGCCAGGGGTTAGGCCTCAGTGCTCATGGGCACCAATAGGTGTGCTGATTTGCAAGAGCTTCCACGCAAGAAGCAGTTCTCTGAATGAAAAAGGGTCTGATTATGCTACTCTACTTGGTAAGCCAAAATACAGAAGGTAGAGGAAGGGAAATGAAGCTCTAGGAAGACAGAGTCTCCTGCTTATCAGTGTTTAATAGGTAGGTAGAAAGCTTCTAGTAGTTAAGAGAACTGTAGAAATCAGCACTAACATCTGTAAGTAGAAGGTACCTGGCACATAGCCATCTTGGGGAGTTTTACTATGCAAAGCTCTTACCTTATTCATCCACCACCACTTGGCTTACTATGGTTACAGTGTACTGAGTAAGTGCATAGGTGAGGATGGTGCCATGAAGGGGAAATAATGTCCAAAAGTGGGTTTTCCCCAAATATTTTTGAACAGCTGCACAGATGGAATAACTTTGCTTCCTTCTGCTTCCTCCCCTTCCAGCAATACTCTCACCTCCTCCTCCCTTAAGCATGAGGGAGTTGAACAAACCAGGTCTGAAAGCCAGTTCACAGCTGTACAGAAGATCTGCTCTTTAACAGATCTCAAACAAACCCAGTACTGATATAAGGGGAGGGATTGCAGGGCTACTTATTTTGCTTTCATGGTAGAATCTGAAAAGAGATGCTTAATCAGCTTTCCCAACACTCAGAATAATTAGCAAGTAATCAAAGCCCTGCAAGATTTTGCAGTGCAGTATGGCACAAGCTGTTTGCACATTGCTTTCTGCTAATTAGTCCTACAAACTGTTTTATGCATAATTGCAGGCATTCAAATCTATTTGTTCCCCTTTAGTGTCCAGGTGACTTTCATGCTACAGACACGATTTCTTTGATTTTTTTCTTTTCAGTATTGAAAAAAGTCTGTGATATCATTAGAATAGAAAAACCCCACATACATCATCTTACAGAGTTGTCTTTCTTGTAAACTTTTTCAATCCCCAAGAACTACTATATTCCCATTTTCCCCAACATAGATATAGAGATAACAAGACAGAGCAAGTGTCTATGGACATATTTTGTTCTAGTTAGTTTCAGCTGACTTTGTCTCCTGGGGTTATGCAAGCCTTTCAGGGGATGTTCACCTCAAGAACCATGTGTTGGAAACCACTGCTCCAGTTTTCAGAGAAGCTGATCCAGAGAAAGCAAACAACCTGAGCGCACACTCTTAACACAACACCAGGGTTCTGCAAGCTCTTCACTCTTGCAATTAATGCACGACAGATGTACTGCAATTTTTAGACACATTCACTCTTTCGGGAATGGTTTGTTCTCCAACTGAAAGTAAAGAACACTGCTCTAAGTAGTGCTAGGAGCTTGTGCCATGAGAACAGAGCTAAAACAGGAGTAAACCAGACTGAATTAGCTTACAATCTGTTCCCAAAGATTAGCCTAATGCTAGCAAGTCTTCAAGACTTGTAATCAGCACAGCTTCATGTTTGCTCTTTAAGTGAATAGGGACATGTCAATCTGGAGTGCCAACACTGAGACAAGTGTCCAAGGTACCAACTAACTAGAGACTCCTTAGTTTATTTCTTAGGGAAGCAACTGCTTTGCAGTTAAGACACTAGACATAAGAGTCCAATTTCCATGCTCAGCTTCAACACACACTTATGTTACTACCAAACTTACAGCCCACTAGGGAACCCTCTCTGGGATCCAATTTAAAATGGATAATGCTTTGTTTCCTCCAAGAGTTTACAGATCCTATGACCTAAGATCTTACACCTTACGTAATCAAGGCACCTAACACAGCACCGCTAAAGCCTCTCATCTCCCCTAAAATGACTATCATTAAGTCAGCTTGACTTTTGAGATCCAAAAGGAAGGTTCATGCAGCTGCACTCAGCACTTACTAGATAATTGATGTATTTAGGGCTTCTAAATAGGACTTGGAGGTTTTCAGAGTGATTGCAGAAGAAATACTGTAATCAAAGTCCTTGTCCCTCCAAAGCATCATGAAATTGTAGTAAATGCTTCATATTATTGGCGAGGGTAAGGACAGCTGCACTGATTCTGGAGGTCCTAGAATGGCAGGTCAAGGATCGGCCCACTCAAATACACAGTTGACATGATATCAATTTGAAAGTGGATTCAACAGGCTTAGAGCTGGCCAGTAAGTCATTACTTTGTTAAACTAGTTATGATGTGCTCTACCAGTTATAAATTTCATTAGCCTTCAGTCAACTTAAGGCACTTCAAGTGTAGGCACTCTAAAACTAACAGCCATCCTTGCCTTCATTAAGTGCACAGACACACCATGAAAGTGTCTCCTTCCTGTGAGCCCTGACAGATTTCTTTCCTAATAGAATGGGGAGCACATGAACAGGAACAAGTGCTGACTGCATCCATCCCTCCCCCATTTCTGCAAGAGAATACCCTGACATTCATTTGTACCCAGATTTAAGAAACACACTAGGCAGAAGAATGGTTAAGTGCAGCTCTTCTCCACATAAGACAGGTCAGCATGGAAAATACACATACTACTTACTCTTTGGTCAGAAGTGGGCAGGATTTGAGTAGAAAGCGTGCCAAAGCAGAGTCCTGGTAGATGAGCTCAGGGGGGGCAGTTGGGCTTTTCAAATTCAAGCAGCGAACAATAACATAGAGAGCAGCAGCAACTGCAGCTAGCTTCACCCCATCAAACACCGCTGGCAGCTCAGAGGTTTCCAACATCACACTCATCTTGAACCTGGAGATAAAGCCAATATCAGTATTAAAGCTTTTTGCAATATACTGTTGGATATGAACATTAATACAAGACTGTGCTAACCAATTAGATTTGTCAGTCACCACTGTTACAAGAATCCTGGCGTATCAACTCAGACTAGCAACTTCCAGGATGAAAGGAAGTTTCTTTTGTACTGCTCTGAACACCCTGACGACCACAAGAAACAGAAACCGAATGATCAGTTGGGAAGGAGATTTATTCCTAATCAGTGCTGCACTAGAATTGCAGCTGTGTCTCAGGTGTCAAACCCTTACAGTCCTTAGTAGCCAGTCAATACTTCCAAGACTATCCAGCTCAAATAGAAGCTGAGTGAAGAACGAAGCTATAAAGGCACATCAGCAGCTTTGGATGTGTGCTTCCTCACAGATGCACAAGCCAGGCTTGAAAAGGAGAATTTGAAAGAACTACCGTGTTAGCTCCTCAGCCTGAATTTTGCAACTCCATGAGCTGCAACTGGTACTAACTCCTGCATGTATTTAAGGTGGTCACTTTACATACCAGTGAGTTCAGCATTTCTTTTAATTCACTGTAGTTCTGCAGCTGAAGGAGGATTAAATTAATATTTAGTCTTTCAAGGGCTTCAGAGTAAAGGAAGTGAATCAGGGGAGGGAATTTGCAAACCCACAATACAGACGTATGCTTCCAGCTTGAGATAAAGTTCTTTAATTAATCCAGCTTCTTTTGCACATATGGTTCAAATAACTGGCTGCAGTTACTACAGGGACATTTCATTCATGTTGATAGGGCAGGTTTTTCTCTGGGTCTTTCCTCAGTTACATGGCTAACCCAAGTAAGATCAGTACTGAGAATTCAAGTCTTACCAACTTCACTTTTCCTTCAAACTAGGAAGAATTGCCAGTCCTCAGTAGAATTGTCACTGTCTGGATCTACGTGCTCTCCCAGTTATCCTGTAAGGAGGTGAAAAGCAAACTGATTGTTAGCAATAGGGCCACATCTCAGCTGGAAGGGAAGAAAACAAATGTATACAAAGGTCCTATCACAGACATTCCAATTGATTTGTGTATTCAGTCATAATTGCTTTAACTCTGATACATCTGCATTAGAAATCTCCTGCCTGTGGACAGATTCCAGACTAGATCAGTTGCCTACAGCATATTAATTCATTTGCAGTTTGCAAATCACCTTCATAAGCAGAGATAGAAAACAATAGTGAAAAAAACCCCAACAGTGCAACTCCAGAGGAAAGCCAAGCTATGAACTTCCAGGAGAACACAGAGTCACCATCTTTGTAAGACAGTAGCATTGTGCCCATTACAAAAGCTACCCAAATCCCTTCCTATTTAAGACCGGAAGCAAGTCTACTGTTCTTCTCAACTTTGCGCAATATCTACACTGCCCCTGAAGTGTGAAGCCAGTCTGAAGTTTCTTGCTACTTTTACTCAGGCTTAGGGAGGCAGCTCACTCCTACAGATGGAAGCTTGTAAACAGTCTCTGCTTGTTCCCACACTTGCTTTTTGAGACATTACAACATATCACACTTCAACAAGATGGTGAGAGCCACCAGGAGCCTCGGATATAGCCACCTAATTAACACCAGTGCACACGCACCGGGGCTTGTTACAGGAATTTGATGATGCCAATAAAGGAGTGAGAGCTTTCAGCCTCTAACCATAAAAATGTAAGTGATATTTACACTTAGAACTGATTCCCTACAGGCACAACAAATCAATGGGGAATCAGAGCTTCCAGTAAAATGCTCCAGAAGAGTTTGCTCTCTACCATGGCTGCTGCTTCCAACACCAAAAACACACCAACAGGACAGGTCATACCAAAGCCTTATTCAAAGCCTCAAAAACACCCTTAAAACCTCAGAAGTACTTTCTGTACTCAATGCAGCCACACTGAAATCCCTTGGAGGAAAACAAATGTGACATCAGCTGCTGATTAACAGCATGCCGGAAAGCTGCAGGCTGCTGCCACCACAACTCCCTGCACTGATGGAGAACAGAGGGTAAGGAAAGCAAAGACATTTAATACTGAACAACTCCGAAGGTTTTGTTTTGCATTTCTGGGCTTCACAGTAGAAGAGAGAGGAGTGGGCTACAAAATGGCATTTATTTTCCTAATGAGAGGACTACACTGGTGTGCATCTTTAAGAGTTCGAGTGTACTAAGTTATCTCACTTCCACACTTAAGACTTTCACGAACGCTACCACCAACTGAATAGGAGGCATCAGGCAAACTACAGCAATAGCTTCTCCAGGGAAAGCACAACAGGCAGAAAAGCAGACCAAGTTGCTGAGCTCACAGACAACCAGGCATTTAAGCAAATCTTCCCCAGTTGAAACTCCTGTAAGTTGTGCTGGCATCTTCCTTTCATTAGAAGACACAAAAGTTACTCAAGGCCTTCCCACCACCTGGGTTTTAAGCCAATTCTCTGTTTACAGCTTTCATGCTATTAGTGAATTTGGTAAAAATAAAACTGGCCCGGATTAGTCATTAGCATTTTATCCTAGTTACTCAGTAGAACAGATCCAACTAAGCTGCATCTTCCTGAGTCTTCTCTCCCAAGTGGTTTTCCGATTACAAGCACATCTTCTCATACTTCTATTTTAGCCTATTGCTACTTTAAAAAAAGCATGTTTTTTTGCAGTTACATTCAGGAAAATCAGCTGTTAGTAAGCAGGATTATGCTTCAACACTTCTGAACTACTATTTTTCTATTTTAGACAGTCTAATACATATTCACTGCATTTACACACCTCAAACATGTGCTAGAGGTTCATGTATTTGACAGTATCTCTACCTAAAAGCTCAGATCAGTTCGTGTACAGCTAACACAAAGTTGGCACTGCTGTTGCAGTTGCACAGCTGCCTACACTGATTCACTAAGCAATGGATCTAGTCCTTGAAGACTAGATTGGTAAGCTATGGATCCAGCTGTGGCACTTCAGGTACCTCCTCTAGAGTCTGGCTCTTCTGAAGACCTACACAGACCTGTCTCAACCGCAGCAGATTTGCAGGGGCTGATCCAGAACATTCTGCTCTGAAATGTTCAGCCCACTGGAGTGCATTTGGGAGCTCTGCCTCTAATCGCATAGGTCAAATGCCTCCCTGCTTATAAGCAGGGGTGAGGTCACCTTGCTTCTGTTTTGTTAAACCTGTTTTGCACTGACCCAATAAATCGGTGTTTACAAAAAGGACAGATAACCAGTGTCGAGCCAGCTAGGTGTTAATCTAGAATCTCCTCTTAGTCAGCATTAATATAAACACACAAACATATGGCCTTTTCTGTATACAGAACACTAGATTTGCTCTTAACAGGCTAGACAAAACAATCAGGAGGCAGTAAGTGCATCACGGGAAGCAATTAAGCCTGCCTTTTCATCCATCACAGGGTCCGAGATCCACATTCAGGAACACAAAGAAGTTGAAGCTCTTGGGGCTGAGGATGTTATTTTGAAGCACCTTAAGTGTACAATTCTTTTTATAAATCACTTATAGGCACTAAAACCCCAAAGACTGAGAGTCTTTTCAAGCAATATTCTTAAGTCTCATTTGTGACTGAGTACTAAGTGTAAAATCAATCACTTGAAGGCAAGGGCTGGATTTGTGGAGTCTTTTCATTTGCCCTTTCATCACAGAATAAAAAGCTGAAAGTGATGTTAGAGGAGGAAACCCTTCAGCATTACTGTTAACGGCATGCATCTTACCCTTACAAGTATAAGGAGAAAAAAAAACCCCATGCCTCCCCATTCCAGACAGGAATAGAAACACATACAACAAAAGCCGGAAGAGCTGCAGCAAATTCTTTGTGTCTCCTTTCAAAGACACTGGGTTTCGGGAAAGCCATCATCAAGATACTCACTTGTAAGTGAATTCATGACTGACAACAAATGTGAGACCTGTACACATTCCTGTTCCAGGTTTCCCAGGGAGAGGAGAATCTTCCAGGGAGAAAAGTCACTTCACCCCATGACTCAGGGCAGCACGCACAGGATTTGGTAGCTCCCAAGCATTAAAGCTTCTCCACCCAAGCCAAAGCTGAGCCTGACTCTGCATGCTGGAAAGCCAGCATAAAAAGAGCAAAGACATTACAGGAAGCCACTCCCATGGAGTCCTTCCCTCAGGCCTTTTAATGAGCAACTGAAAGCTGGGCAGACGTTTCACTGAAGCATTAGAGATGCTTTGGGCTAAGGTGAAGATGCAGCCGTATGGAACTGCCTACAGACAAGAGTAATGGCAGCCTCTTTAAAAGCAGCTCCACTAGCAAAATATTTTATGCTTTTTACAGTCACTGAAGAATCTTGAGGGAATCTTGTTTCCAGGAATAGCAGTTTGATACAAAAGCCTCCTAGATGCCTTCCCACCAGTCAGCATTCTGGCTCACTACTGCTACCAGAGCTCAGTTGAACATCAACATACTGGAGCATGCCAGGCCAACACTGAAAGCCTTTAAAAATCCCCTTCCCTATCCTTCTTTCAAGTAGTGTGATACCCTCTCTTCCCCACGAAGACTCAGAAGAGCCAAAGAGGCTGTTTCTAGACAGATCAAGCAGACAGACTTTGTTAACTAACATTCCTTGGACTAGTTCCATTTATTTGTAGTGTCTCCTTAGAGAATAAAACTCTACGCAAGTCAGCTAGACAAGAGGTAAGCAAAACATCCCGCTTTCAAGAGTTGTGTCTAGGCAGAAAGGAAAGTATTAAGTCTAAACTGCTACTTTAAGGTCTCCATGAAGTTATACAGATACAACTATTTTATGTCCACACCAGTACTGTGCCTCATGGGCTAAGGCCCACAAAGCAAGGCGTCACACCACTCGAGACTGGCATCCAACCAGCCCAAGCTTACCCCATGCAGAACCTCCTATTATCATCAGTGGCAGCTCACAGGAGAACCAAATGCTGAGATCATCTTGATGTATCACTCTGCTATTTAAAAGAACCAAGCCCCAGACCTCAAAGCACAGAGGGAATAATGAAGAATTAGCTGAGCACTTCAAGCACTTAAACTTAGGTTTAGATGTGGCCAAAAGAGATGAAGTGCAGTTATCACCAGAGTCATCAGGAGCCTGGCAAAGCCCACAGTTTTGTTGTCAAACATCCAATAGATTCTCATCTCCAAATAAAGAGGGCACTCTGACATGTCCCATCACAAGGGTGCTTAAAAGAACATTACTTGGAAGTCTTCGGTGCAAATCCCTCCACCTTGTGCCAGAGCCACCACCTAGGCCAGGATTTGGGTGGTTGAGTATACAAAGCAGCAAGTACTGTTTACATCATGTCCCAACAGGAATTTCTTGGCTGGAGACTTCAATGGAATTTGACCTTTTCATTGGATACAATACTTGGCTCATACACTAAATTTAGAGGTACTGTGAGGTTACAGGGACAAAGTTCATAGCACCAGGCATCACCCATACTGCCAGAAAGAAAGGTGCCTTTAACTGGAGATTTTCTTCCTTTTCTGACTTTGAGAGGTCCTGCATCTTCAGAGCAGATGTATCTCAGAGGGCAGGTGTACACACCAACTTGCTTAAGAAAGCATTCAAGAAAAATTCTCTAGCCATCAGGGCCATAAACACTTCAGGTTTTTCACTTCCCCAAGTGAGCCTTGGATTTCACTTCCTTCCAGCTACAGGAACTGCTTTTGTTTCTTCACAACATCATTTTAAACTGATCAAAATGGTTCTACTGCCTGACAGGCAGATTTTGTGTACTACCTAAGAATGTTATGTAGACTCCCTGTATGTCACCTTATCTAGTTCCCCTGCTTGTTTCAGACGGATTGGAAAACATTGCATTAGTTTTTATTGCACATGCCTGATACACAAGGTTAAACAAAGACTAGGCTCTGATGACTCCACACAAATCAATTAATTGCATCTAATCTTAAAGGAAAGGCTCACGTTATTTAAACAAACATAATTATTTGATTACTGGAGAGTATTAGGACTTTGTCCCACCCTAATCACTGACTTATGGTACTACTGGGCAAAGCTTCAGCTGCTTATTGAAGGGTGATATCCTTCAGTGATATGGTTTAGCGGCGGTCTTGGCAGTCCTGACATTATGGTTGGACTTGATGATCTTAAAGGTCTTTTCCAACCTAGTTGATTCTATGATAGGTCAAGCTTACTTTTAGGTACTGAGAGAGAAGAAATACTGCCTAGCACCTTTCCACAGTCACAGTATTAGCGGGTGTCTCTTGCCTATCACATAACTCTGTCAGCACACAGCATTAAGCTCAAGGGAGGAAGTGGAACAAACACACTGCAGAGAACCTGACAACCCATGCTCTGTCAGAGAATGCTATCAGCTTCAAGCCAAAGATAGCCAAGTCAGCCAATACAAACTGCATTACAGACAAACACTCCCATCCCCGAAGGGCTCTGCTCTATTCCTTACTATATTGTGAAACACATCATCATACTCTTGAAGATACTCCAACCCCTCCATGCCTGCAGGCACAGAGCTTAGATGGACGTATTGGAAGAGAAGCCCTAAGTCCAAGCACATCACAGCTGTGTGCTCAGCTACAGGGTGCACAGCCAAGTGGGGAGCATGCTCCACACCAGACTATCTGTACAGCAGGGAAAGACCATCTATCACCAAAGCATACGTTAAGTCAGCTAAGCAGGTTTATTCAAGGCTCTTACAGTTCAAGCAGTCTGAACACACCTATATCTGAACATGATCAAAAGCTGAGGTGCCACTTTACTGTGAAGTCTTCAAAACCCTTGCTCATTTTGTTTCCCTGATGAGCAGCTCTGCTCCACAGCAGTACAGATTTGCAGAGTCATTCTCTCAGAGTCTGTCCATGACAAATCGAAGGCTCATGCTAGAAAAGTTTAATTCACATAACATTAAAAATGATGACAAAATAAGCAAATACAGAGAGACAGAACCTGACCAACACACAGCTACCACTACACTACTGCAGAATACTCGAGTTTTACCAGAATGCCTATTAAAGCAAACAGATTTGGGAGCACTAGAGCAGTCACCAGCAACTCACAGTTTGAAGAGCTACATCACTCACACCCCTGCCAAACCTGAGTGGGAAGTTAGGTATATTACAGGTCTCCTTACCTCTTACAAGGATGCTCACTGTAAATGACTATGCATCTTGTTATTTCACTTAGTACAATCTTGCATATTCACATATGCCCAACCAACACTTCACAGAACTGGGTGTTCCAGCTAAGGGAGAGCCAAGATTGAACACCCTCAGCATAATCCTTCTGGAACCTGTATCTCTATGCAAAAGCATTTTTGAAGATGTAAATATGCTCAGAAGTGGGACAACTGTTGAACTCACTAGCAGCCAGTCACTTGTCCTAGCTGACCCTTGCCATAAAGAGCCTGTACTACGCCATTTGAGCACTCAATACCCTGAGTAGGGCTGTAGCTCAATTGTTAGCAACTAGTACATCCCAAGTTTCAGAGGGTTTTGTGTTTATAAAAGCTCAGTCCATATTAGTAGAAGAAGTTGTCACTGCCTTTTATTATAGTCAGATTAAACCCAGGATGATGAGAAACACAAATATTTGCCCAATAGCAGTAAGTGCTAGGCAACTGCACTTCTTGGTCAATTTAGAGATACAGATTAAAACCTTCTGTATATTGCAAAGTGTGACACTTCCTTCCACTGCTGTTACTGCTGAGGGAGCAAAGGCCGTTTCAAGCACCTGGTTTGCACAGAACTGCTTTGCAAGGCATTTTGAGTTACTGCTGCCTGACTGGCAGTCAGAGACAATCCTTATTATCAAGTCAACTGATACAGCTGTAGAAAAGACAAGCCCTTGGGCACAAAAACTTTCCTGGAGCTAGAAGAGGCTGATAGCTGACTGACTAGGTTAGCATCATTGCCACCCACATATGTTGGGCAAATGGGACTTTGCTTCTCTGCAAGAAGGACAGACTGCCCTTGGACATTGAAATTAAATGAAATTGAACGTGATCAGCTGAGTCTGATCAGATTTTTAACTGCATACAAGCTTAAACTTCACCAGCTATTTAGGCTGAAGTGCAAAGATTTGCCTAGAAGTTCAGCTGATCTATAGTACACATTAAGAATAGCAATTGAGAGCTACAACACATCGCAAAATACAATCTTCCAGAGAAACTTAAAAGTGTAGATAAGACTCCAATATACGAGCTATGATAATTTAGGGTTATGCTGAGAAGTCCAGAAAACCAGTTCCAGGCTGGTGTCTGCATCTGCACCTTTCAACAAGGATTACAAGGACCAAAGACCCCAGCATGTACATCCCTACTGGAGACTCTGCTAAATCCCATTCTTCCTTAACTTAATCCAAGTTCTGGCACTGTCAGAGCTGGCACCATGAAAATAAGGGTGCAGAGGCTAGAGATACAGTGCAAGAAAGGGGAGTAACAGAGCAGTGTGAATCCAGCAGCACTCAGGACATTTCCATTAGAGTGAGGTCAAACTACACACACAAAGATAGTGAGACTACAACCACCGAAGGTTTGAAACACTGCTCCAAAGCCACCATTTTCTATAGTACATCAAATTACACCCAGAACTACAGTTGGAACTTAGCAGATTTGGACAGATCCTCTCCACGTGCCTGTTGTTGAGAACAAACATTGTTATTCTGCCACCTTTTCTTCCCAATACCATATCCCAGAACAGTGACTATTTCAGTGTATTAATCTCTTGGTTTTTCAAGACAAGTTTAATAATGCGCCTTTATGAAACACCAAGAGCCTAACCTGCATTTCCTGCATAGAAAAAAATACAGCTTTTACAAGAGTAGAACAAATTAATTTTTAAGTTGAACTTCTTCAGAAGTTTTGCAAGACAGAAGGTTTTAGCTGTAACCTCTGCGTAGCTATTTCACTGAGTAACACAGAGGAGCTCCCATGCAAAAGCTGAAATACAACTGGTTTTAAGAAGAAAGCAGGAGAATAGAAGAACCCAAACATTAGCTCTTCAGGTTTTTTATAGCCACCTCCTTCTTACTCTGAAGACTGAAATAATTGATATCTAGAATAGTAAGAAAGGCAACATGTCCACTGATCAAAGAAGAGATAAGAAAATTTATTTAAGCTTCTTTTGCAACATGAGAACTAAGGAAGAAGTTCAAGTAGACAAACCAAGACAAAAACAGAACAACCCAAGACTAGTTGTCAACAACAAAACTCCCTGCACAAGAAACAAACGTTATCAAATAAGGACTGAAAATAAGTTATGATGAATGCAAACAACTGAACTGGGGGTTCTGTGAACACCATATCAGTGGTTGACTAGAACACGTCAACGTAAGCAACATTACTAAGGCGGCGGCGCACGATAATCATTGATGAGCATGGTATGTGGCGAGAAGAACACGCTGTAACAGTTAGATGATTAATAAGCCACAAACATTTGTTACAGGAGGTACCAGTGCTGTGGAAACCAAACAGCAATCTCTAAAAGGGAGACAGGAATCTTCAGTACTTACCACACCAGTGACAAGTGTACAACAATAAGAGGAAGCTGTTATGAATTCTCTGCTA
>NW_009928107.1:0-398 GCF_000696875.1 Nestor notabilis | reverse complement strand
CCGGTAAAAACCGCCATAAGAATCCACCCCCCCCAGCCACAGCTGTGGGAATAAACCTGCTACTGACTTGCCTCTTAAAAAGAGTTATTATCAGGTGAGGGATTTCACGAGCTGTAAGACATCAACTAGATAGATTTATCTACCCATCCTGTGCTGGAGTAAGTCACAGAGTTATACATGAAGTTGTAGAAGGGAGCCCTGTGTAACCTGCTCCAGGTGGCCCTGCCCTGATGATCTCCAGAGGCCCCTTCCAAGCCTAACGATTCTGTGCGCAGACAGGGTCCTGTCACGCAGGCTAACAGGCAGGTACACAGCACACACCAACAGAAGGAAGCCTTTAAAGCTATTATGAAATGCTAGTAGCAGTGTGAGGAATCACGAGTGACAGAGAAGAGCCC
>NW_009928106.1:399-611 GCF_000696875.1 Nestor notabilis | reverse complement strand
CATTATTAATGTTTTTTATCCTTTCCTTTCACTTATTTTTGATCTTTTTAAATATTTTTTCCTTTTTTTTTTCCTTTTTTTTCCTTTTTTTATTTTTTTGGTGGTTTTTTGGTGTTTTTTATAGAAAACAAACAAACGGTTCCAATCCCAGTTAAATACAGAACTTGAAAAGTGTTCCAGAAAAAAAGTGCTGGCTAAATTACCTCTGAAAA
>NW_009928106.1:0-231 GCF_000696875.1 Nestor notabilis | reverse complement strand
AGGTGACCGTAAAAGTGTCCTCGGGGTGTTGTTGCTCTACCATGGGTCCCAAAAACCCGCTCTTCTGGGTGGGGGCCATGACGGGGTGCCCTTGGGGTGCAAAACTGGGGTACCTGTAGTTGTCCTGCAGCTGCAGCATTGAGTCTCTCGGTACAGGGGAGATGTTCAAGTCATTGATCAAGGGACAAGTGTAGGGACCTCGGTGGTGAGCCCGCGACATCTCAAAGGGCT
>NW_009928105.1:0-19501 GCF_000696875.1 Nestor notabilis | reverse complement strand
ACAAATCATACGGCAATAATATCTCGACTGTACTTACTAAGAAGCTCAAAAACTTTATGCTTACAAATTATGCAATTTTATGGAGAAGAGGGTCCACAATAATTATTGTTTTCATTTAAATCCCCTCTCCCTTCAAAAGAGAAAACTGCCTAATAGAACCCTGCTAGGGAAGATACCAGACATATTCCCTAGCTTTCTTCTAGGATCACCTTCACCCCTCTTTTGCAACCCATCACCTATTATTCTATGCTGTCCTACAGAGTGCAAAAGTATCACACTTTACAGTTTTCAGTGTTAATGGCAATACTCAGGAAATAAATTCTAAGCCACCCAATTTGACAAGCACTTTCAGTCACACAGAAACAGCAAAGCATCACCAGTTGGCCCTGATTTCCTCATCTCACACATTGCTTTTTGCCATTCTCTGAGCTTCTATTTCAGCAACCTTAGACTAAGCAAAAGCAGTTTAGTGGTTGCAGGTAGACACCAGGAATTGTCACCAGTTTGGGCGTAGAAAAAGTCACATCGTATCAGTATATAATTTGGTTTTTAATTTTCCCCAGCATTTGAGTGTCACTGCCGATGTTCTGGAAAAGTAGATAAAAGAGAACAATCTGAACTTGACCTAATGAACTTCTATTAATGAATAAAAAGAACTGGTCTGTGGTGTGCTCTTTAAAATTTAAGGTTTTAATTTTTTATGACAATAGCAATGATATTAGAACAACCTTTTTGTACTGAGAAAGCGGGATTCATAGTTATAATCAGAGAACAGAGTATATAATATCATACTGTTGGTTTGTTTCCACATGCAGCGCTTATTTATTTCCCAAGAGCCTTGGACTTTTTTTACTTCTATCAGTAAAAAAACCCCAGCAATTTCCCTCAATATCTTGCAGGTTATATGGTGTCCATATTGAAGCCATCACGAGCTTTTTCATCTGTGAGGTTGGGGTATTTTCTGGGGGGTGCGGGGTGTGAAAAGAGAGAGGGAACAGCGTTTGAGAAAGAATTGTATAACTGAGACTCCATCCTCCAGCTGTCAGTCAGAAACTCCCAGGCAACAAATTGTGCATCCAAGACACTCAATTTTAAATGAAGAGTTAATTACTGGGTTTATTTTTAAAGGATGGGGAGGGGGGAAGAGGGAGGAGAAATAAAAGAGAAACCCATGGATATTCCAACTTTCAGTAATTAAATATTGAACCATAGTATGATTTAATGCATCCTATTCCTGTTCCAGCCTAGTCACGTGTTCTTTAAGAGATTTATATGAAAACTGGTACATAATCACCAGCAATTTGTCTTCATCTGTCAAAACCCATACAAGTCTCATCCACATCAAGAGCAATCTCTCTGTGATTTTTTTCTGGATATGCAGCTGACAATTGGCACGTTTTGTAGCTTTAAACAGCATAAAGGCTTCACTTGATACTCTATCTAATGGGTTCACATACTCCTGATTCCACATTAATATTGACTGCTAATTATTGTTGTCAATACAGAGCAAGTAAATGAATGCTGGGATTAATTTGGATTTCTGAGTGAGGCTAATGTTTCATAGCAGTATCTTAAAGCTTCAATATATCCCATGAAGTTTTATCAGACTGGTGCCATGCAGCACAATGGAAATAAATGCCAGAGACATTAAAAATATAGTCTCATACTGTTCTTTGAAAAACTAGCTCTATGGTCACATTATAGCATTGAATGTAACTTTGTAATTCAAATATTTTTAGTTTCTGTCTGTGTACATGAGTGCATTGATAAGATAGTGAAACATAAAAATGAGATTAACTGAACAGCTTTCCTGTATGTGCAGCTATGCAAGTTGAAAAGATCAAAATCAGCAGCAGGGCTAAAGCAGCCAAAAAAGAAATCACAGCTTATGAAGGTCTTACGGGAAGATTATTGTATTACCTCCAGTACAGAAGAAGTACAGATCTGCTTTAAACTGATTCCAAATCCATTTGGACTTCAGAATACTTTGGAATCATCTGGTTTGCTCCATTTTACAGTAAGAGCTCATCTTGAAAACACATCCTAAATAATAGGGTTTCAGGGAGGCAGAAAATACCAGCCAGTCCACTGTTATTTCCCTGGGCTGAATCAGCCTTTCCCAACTCAGTTTGCATCAGAGTCACCTGCCATAGAATACACTCGGTGATGCGAGTTGGACAGCATTCTCCAGCAAGTCCCTGTGCCATAGCATATCCTACCTGTGACTGGTAGCTCTGGATCATGGCCATGTCAAACATGTTATCTGACCCAAGATGCTGTGCTGTGATAAGGTAGACTCAACGGGACCTGGATATTTATAAGAGGTGATAGCGGTCGAAGATATAGCTGATCACTTAAACCAAGGAAAGTTAAACAAGTCAAAGCACATTTGGGAAAACAAAACAAAACAAAAAACAAAACACCAAAAACCCGACAAACAGACCCCAAACAAAACCCACAACACACCAAGATCTTAAATAGAAGCATACATGTTAACCAGTATTTTCTGCCAAATTCAATGGAGTTCAATTACTAGCTTTCATCCAATTACCTTTCTCTTTCATCTCTCATTTTTCCTCACTCCAGTCCCTAAATTCTGCAACAGAGGTCTATTAAGTGGTTAATGGCTGACATGCTTTTAGCTACAGGTAGCTGTGTCAGGTACGTGTCACTGATCCTCATTCAGATTTCACCTACGAGCTCCCCTTAAGAACATTTCAGGGTTAAAGTTCACTTGCATTACACTTATTAATGCAAGATTGGCTGCTGAATGCATTACTGCAATAGAAAAACGAGTGATCAAAGCAGAATAATTTTTTTCCTCTCTTCTCAAGAAACACTGCAGTCTGCTGAAACCATTCTGCTGAAGTATTTCTTATCCCGAGAGGTTCACATATAACAGGTTTTATTCTCTACACTCACAAGTGGCAAGGTGGTTAGTTTTCAGATTTCATCTTTCCAGCAAGGTCATTTTCCCCAGTGATTCAGCACTTTGGCATTTCATTTTCTCTCTAAAAAGGGAGAAACAAAGCCTAGTAGGAGCACACACACAGAAATTTTTGGAGACAAACTAAAGAAGAAAAGGGTCAGATGCTTCCCATTGTGCCCAGGAAATGATTATACTAATTGGTTGCTTTATTTAGATGTAGTGCAGACAGCTTGCACTTTGTCCATTAGAACTGTCTTGCTTTTAATTACATTGACTTCTGAAAGCTTTGATTAATTACGACACAGAGCAAAGGTTTCAAGCAGAGAGATGATGATGTCAAACAACAGCTACTGATCCTGACCAATTTAGGTTAGTGTTTACAGCATTTTATGTCCCATAATAAAATAGAGACAAAGCTGTCACTAGCAGGATTGTAGACGCTATGGAATATTTATACTGATCAAAGGAGTTCATGATTGCAGAAGAGTAGCAATTCATTTATTTATTTATTTTAATTGGAACTGAATGAAAGAAAAGGGACAAATAATAGATTTTTGGTTCAGTCACTGGAATGAAAATAAATAAAAATACACATAAAAATACACATATTTAATATAGAGATGAAAATTTTCTCCCCATTGAAATTAAAAAAATGCTCAGGTTTTTTTTTCCCCTCCCAATTTCGAAAAACTCATCCTCCAGATGGGAATTACTTTGGTCCCTGCCAGCATTTGAGAGCCTATGTAAACTGCAGTCAGTCAGGTTCTTTGCATCTCTCCACCTCATTTCCATCAAAGCCCTCAGTGGTTTTCAGAAGCTGGTGCTAGTACTTTCTGATATCTATGGTGTTATTATAAAAAAAATGGTATGCTTTCCTGGGTTGCATAAGAAAAAAATTTGCATTCAATTCCCTAAATAGCCATAGAAGGTTTACATGTCCTTCAAAGCATCACTTAAAGTAGGATTCATTGAAACCTAACTGATAGTCAAGCTTTTCAATGGCTTTGGGAAGCCAACAGAAGAAAATTGAATTGCCCTCTGCAAGTGCTGCTGTCTCTCCAGGAACTACAGATGGAAGCTAGATGACAAGGTTAGACTAGATGCATAAAGTTACAGGACCTGTGTCTCTCCGCCTCATTTTCTACACCTTTAATTTGGCAAAGACAGCAATTCCCGGGGCTGCTATATGAGGCCATACTCATTAACATTTCAAGTCCTCCTACTAATGACAAGTATAGGTGAAAGATTTAAGAGTGACAGTCCTGCTTCTTGACTGATTTTGCTGTGCTGATATTTGTGGCTTCTTAAATCACTGTTGCAGCCATTCCCATCTTTTCTGTGCATAGGGGGATTTTTCAACCCCCTGATAGTTTCTGGTAATCTTTTTCTGTTTTACCTATATAACCTCCTCTTTTACCTATATATTCTCCACTTTTGAAATTACTACAGTGATTAACTTCCATTTAAGTACCCCCTAGAAATATATACATACACTCAGATTTTTTTCTCCTGGTATTTTTTATTGTGTATAGTTTTAACATTACTAGTTGAGTTGCAAACTGTAACCTGCAGCGCTAGCTTCCAGACTGAAATATAAGTCTATTTGAATTAGCTTTATTTGACATTTTTGTTTGTCACCTATGTTGTTATCCCATCAACCTGCGGACAAAATCTTAGTGGGAATAGACTGTAGTACTGTTAACTCAAGCTTCTCAATCTCTCCACTTGAATTTCAAGCTCTGATTAAATCTGAACTACTCCCCAGCTTTTAAACTCCTAGTGGGAAGCAGGTCAACTGGGGAAGAAAACAGCTTCTCAGGGGAGCATACATCAGCAGTTTTGGGGGTCAGGCAATATAACACAAGAGGCACAGAGAAAATTCAGGAGTCAGCTCATGATGTATTACTTTCCTTACTGCCTTTGAAATGGGGCTCTATCACAAGCAATACAGTGATATATTGATGCTGCATCTTCCTCACCCGTCCCACCAATTCCTCTCTCCAGATCTGTTATGACTCTTGATACGAAATAGATCCTACACTATTTCTGAAACAGTCCCTGGACACTGGGACGTCCCTTCTGAGTTTACTTTAAGGGAAGTTTACCACTAAGAGTTCACTGGATTTTAGAACCAAGCATTTATAGGACATTGGAAAAATGAAGCATAAGTGGCATCTTGATGGGAACCACACCTTCAAGACCTTGTAAGCAATTGCCTTCAGAGGAGGCATCCAAACTTCATATTTCCCACCTGTACAGGGTCAACAAACATCAGGGGAACACAAACAGCACATAACTCTTTCTGTTCTCCAAAGTCTGCACCTCAGAAACTAATTACAGAGGAGTAGAGGGCTCACAGCAGTGTCAGTATGGATATTCAAACCAAGCACCACTGAGAAGAAAATAACCTCTAATAACCATCACTTCAAAAATCATAGTCCGTACTTCAAGTCATAGTCACACACATTGCTTCCCAATCTGACATTTAGCACTAAAAAGAATACCTGATGTTACATTACTGTCAGCATACAGAAACACCTGTACAGAGAGGCAACCACAGGGGAACACACAGAGCCAGTGAGTCAGCAGAAGTCATTTAAATGTATGCAAGGACATCTAAGCAAAAGAAGAACTCCAACTTCTCTGCAATTAGACCTTCCCCTTGCTGCACAGGATTTTATGTCTGACAATAAAGCTGTGAACATCTGAAAATTAAGAGGTCCAACCCCTCATCTGCAGCCTTAGTTATAGCAACAAATTTTACAGTTTAATTATAAACATCAAATATCATTACAACAAGCAGTTCAATGAAAACCAAAACTATTAAAGCTTAATTATTTATGCCTTTAACAGTTGAATAACAGAACTTACCTCTCTTCTGTCTTTCCTTGCACAGACCTTTCTCAGCATAACACCCACCAACTTGCCTCCTCTTTCCCCCTTCCTTTTACCAGGGCACAGAATGGGCTATTTACAGGCCTGCCCGTGCTGATTGCTTGAGTAGCTATTTTCTCCTGGCTACCACGTGGGTGTTACATACTGCAGTTATGTGCAATAGCTTGCACCTGTTGTAACAAACAAGCCAACTTTCCATCCTTTTGGCAAATTCGTACAATCTCTTCTGCCTTCTCTCCGTAAGGTAATAGGTTCATAACAGAGAACGACACTGAAAGCACTGAAGGATGCCAGGTCCTCAGGAGTACCAAGTCAGAAATTCTCCAACAATTGTGGAAGGGGCAGAAAATGAGCTTTTCCTGATGGCAGTAATCTTTAAATTACTGCCTTAATTAAACATTTCCCAACCTGAATCCAGAAGCTCATAAGCAGGGATGGGAGTATGTATTTCACAGAGCCGTGCTGAAGCTGTAGCAGAAGAGTATCCTTTCAGTTTCTTGTGTTGTGGGTAACTTTGTTTCCTATCTCCTCCTAATAGTTAGAATTTAATTTGTTTCCATCTGTGTCCCCAAAGAGGCAACTGTCCTCACTCATCCTTAACCCACTTCATTTCTAGAGTGAGGCAGACCTATCTGTAGCACTTTAGAAGTATTTTTCCTTTTCTATGAAGTTTCTGTAGTGACTTTTTGTCCTTATCTCATCTGTCTTGAGCCTCTTCTCGCTAACATCTATGACAGTTCTTTAAAAAACTTATTATATCCCCATCAATACCTACCTTCAGAGTGACACTTTGTAGCCACTGTAACAAAGACAGCACAAATGATGAGGCTCCAGAGAACAAATTCACACAAAATGTTACTTGTGGTTTATTAGAAGAAGGACATAAACAAACCAAAAATAAAACAGAGCCAGCTAGGCTGAGATTGTCAAAAAACTACCTTGAAACTGCTTTTCACCAAGTCCCGCTTAAAAACAGTGAGATTCAAGCATTTGGTAACACAGATTTTATTTTATATACTTTTATACTTAATCATCCAGTTCAGCACAGGGAACATCTTTTTTGCTTTAGGTTTACACAAGACTTAGCACAGTGAAGTCTGGAATTGCTCCCCCTCTGTGCTACAAATGATTATTACAGTGTCTCTTCCCTAAGAGTAATTTATTTATATTTTTCTAAATGATCATTAGTGAAACATTATTGAACTCGTAAAAAAAGGAATGAAGGATGAATTATGTTTCACTAACAAAGGCACAGAGAGAAGTTCATGTTTCTGTATTTTGTATCTCACATTCCCCATGGAGTTTACCAGAAGAAAGTTTGATGTAATTCCTCAGGAAATTTTATTTACAACCTACATAGTAGCACACATATCCATGCCATGTAGTGTGAGAAAAGAGGAAAAATAAGAATATAACAAACAGGACTGCAGCAGTAGAAGTAAAGCCTCAAACATGATATTCTAAAATCCTGGGTTACACTGGATCTTAGAACTAAAGATTTTCAAGTGCCATGAAATTTCACTGCTAAAAACCATTCTTTTCAATTGCCAGGAAAGAATGTGATGATACTTTTGTGAAAGTTTCTTCCTTGTATTGTTTTCGGCTACTTACAGATCCTTCAGATAGCTCTCAAGGAGGGTAAAGAAACTTTTTAAAACTAGGTGTGAATTTCTCCTTATTCCTTGGTCAGCTCTATCAAATATCTTTTGAGACATTATTTCAAAAGAAGAAAATAAATCAATGAAAAAGACACCTTGTTAATACTGCTGAAATATACCAAATTTAGAAGGGCTGAAAGCACCCGGCAGGGCAAGAACATACAGAAGAATTTTACAGCATTTGTAAAATGCTTAAGTCCTAAATCTGCAAATTTCTTTATATTTTTAGTTTGTATCACTGTGGAAGAGGATATATTTTCCACAATTCTTCTAAAGTAATTCATGTCATGACCAGTGTCTTGACTTGTGTCATCTTTGAACTCATGCAACATAAAGAATGGCAGCTTAGAATCTCAGTTCTTATCTTACCAGTCATATTGTACACTTTGCTTTGATCTCAACCAAATTTAGCTGACCTTTCCAACAAAACGAGGACAGAACACATCCAACTGCATGAAAAGTTTGGTCTTCTCAACCTACTTATGGAAGAGAAAAGCAAACACTTGAAGGACTCTTTGGGTAAATAACAACACCAAAGACCAAGGAGAAATTATTGAACTGTACCCAGTCTTGTTCTTAGTAACACCTTCTCTTCAGCTAAATCAATTATATCATTATTATTAATATTACAGTATAGTAATAATATATTGTTAATAGTAATTAATAATATTAATAATATATTGGTAATAATAATATTCAGGGGCATATATTGTCACTAGTGAATTTCTTTTATGGAACTACCTTCTTATCCACAGACTGCCCACTTATACTTGTTTCTGTAATTAATCTTTTCTCAAAAATTTTCCCAATTTTTTCCTCTTTATCAGGGCAAATTTATTTTAGGAATTATCCTTAGACCTTCCAGCTTTCCTTTCTATACACCGAAATAGATTTACTCTCCTGGTTTGTGGTTGCTTTCTTGCCCTCTGAGACTCCTTTCGTAAACTTTTCTTGAAAGATGTATGGTAAAAAAGACTCAAAATTTAGTGTCTCTTTTCCACAAAAGAAAATAATGCATTTACTCTGTTTTTTTTTTTAACAACTGCTTACTCTTTCAGGTCTTTACCATAACTCATCCTGAAAACAAAACTGGGAAGTCACACAGCCTGACTATGTCTCTCTCAGGATAGCCTACTGCAGATGTGAGGTTAGCCCAAACAATGCATGTCTGCTTACAAACAGACTTTATCACCATCACCAGGTTTAATTCCATAAGCCATACCCATTAGTCATCCATGGGAAGTCCAATTTCACTTTTAAATGATGATCTCAAAACTTAACAGCATTGGGAGCTTTTGTGTCAGTACTCGCATTCCCCTGTAAATTATCAGCTGTGGAGAGCAATGTGGGACCTTGACATTGATTCTTCTCTCCTTTCAATTGTCAGAAATCAGTTTAACTTGGTGGAATTGCGTTAGTGGAAAACCAGATAATGGTCCTAACTCAATAAGGGACATTATTTGTTTGCTTTTTATCTGGTGCCAGACCCATCGCAGTTAACCAGCCTTGAGTATATTTCAGAATAGCAATGCCTTTTGAGTAAGGATTGGAATATAAAGCTATTTAGCCTGAATAGTTCCCCTCTAACCTAATATAGAACTATACGTTTATAATTTAGGAACCTATGATTTATACAGAGAGAGAGAAGGAGAGAAAGAATTGACATGAATAACTTCACTGATGTGCCTGTTATAGAGAGCTTTCTTACGAATGGAGAGCCGTTACATAAAATGGCCAAATTACCAGTCACTGTCAAAGAGGAAGCATTTAGAAAGTAGATTCCTAATTAGGAACATCACTTAAAAATTCATAATTAAGCAAACTGCATTCAAACTATTGATCATATACTGACTGCTAAAAGAACATATTAGGCTTTAAAAAAGACTCCTGGACTCTAGAGCAAAGCAAATCATAAGAAGAAATGTAAGGCGTTGCCAAATCTGGTATCTATATACACCATAATACACATGTAAACACACCTGGCCATGCAAATTAAAGTCTCATGCAAACACAGATGGTGTAAACCAGCCTGATGTTATTATCCATCCCCCTCTGGCTGATCAGGATGATGATCCATTAGTGGAAAATAAACACATATTATATATGATACAGATTTCCCCAGTATCAGGGCTTAAATAGCCTATTCAGGAACTGGCCCCTTGATCCTTCACCTTGCCTTGCCTTGTACACACATACGTGTATGCAAAAAGGTTTCTTAGTTGACCCACAGACCCCACATTTCATGCTGTATTTGGGTTTGACCTTTCCGATCTCTCTAACTGTCAGCTTACAGCCCCTCTGGTCTCTCTAGTGTCTGGCACAGACTTAGGTTTTCCTTGATATCTGGCTCCCAAGTCTCTTACTCTACTTGAAGGATAGTCCAGCTTGATGTTCACTAGCAATTACACAGTGACTTGTGCACCCATGCTATCTATATGCACGCATTCTGATCCCTTACAGCTGCTGGCACTGCAGACACACGGACTACTCTGACCCATGGTCTGACTCCCACTGCTGCCACTCAGACCCCCATACACACACATGCAGAATAGATAGTCTCTTACCTAGTAAAATATTTAGAAATGGAGTTTGATGAGAAGACACACCAGACTGCACTGCTCATGTATGTGCAGGACACAGCCAGACAGAAACACCTTCCAGCAACCCGATCGGTTGCTCAGGGTTCTCAGGGATCTCAGGGATCGGTGTTGGGACCTGTGTTGTTTAACATCTTTGTGAGTGACATGGACAATGGGATTGAGTGCACCCTCAGCAAGTTTGCTGATGACACCAAGCTGTGTGGCTTGGTTGATATGCTGGAGGGAAGGGATGTCATCCAGAGGGACCTTGACACGCTTGTGAGGTGGGCTGATGCCAACCTCATGAAGTTTAACCAAGACAAGTGCAAGGTCCTACACCTGGGTCGGCACAACCCCAGGCACAGCTACAGTCTGGGTGGAGAAGAGATTCAAAGTAGCCCTGCGGAGAAGGACTTGGGGGTGTTGATTGATGAGCAGGCAGTGTACGCTTGCAGCCCAGAAACCAACCGTATCCTGGAAATTGTGAATGCTCCAACTCTGGAGGTGTTCAAGGCCAGGCTGGACAGAGCCTTGGGTGACATAGTTTAGTGTGTGGTGTCCCTGCTCATGGCAGGGGGGTTGGAACAAGATGATCTTAAGGTTCTTTCCAACCCTAACTGTTCTATGATTCTATGATTCTAACCTCCTTACAGCTCCTTTTATCCCTTATTACATGCTTGCTCCCCCAGCAACCACCTTGATCCCTTCCTTTCCCTTCGCTTCTTCCCCTAAACATCCCATAATAAGTCTTGTTCAAACTCAAATGTTCTCATACAGTGTCCCATATTGCCTGGGAAGTAACCCTTGTGGGTCTGCAAGGTGATCTGGAAAGCCTCTCATGTTGACTTGTTATGATGGGTGCCATCCTGGCCAATGGTGCTGACACCTTTCCTGGGACATCTTAATCCTGGAAAATGGGATGGTGGTCCAAAACAAGTTAACTCAATCCTACTGCTGTAGGCAGACACTGCTGCATCATGCAGACAAAACCATGCAGGTCTCAAAGGACTTCTTGTCTTAAAAGAGAGGTCCTAGCACCTAAAAAACACAGTTCGCCTGGTCCTGCTATTCTGTTATTTTTTTTCCCCAAGATTCCCTGAAGAGTTTCACTGGAAATGCCTATGGAAATAATAAATGGAATAATAATAATGGAAGTGATAATAAGTGAACACATAAACACAAACAGAGCTGGACCTAATATTTAGAGTTTCTTTCCTCTAAGAACCTCTGAATTAGCTGTAACTCAAAATGGAAAAAATGCCACCAAATACCTGAGAACAAATCTGGCTATCAAGAAAAAAAAATACATAATAGGTAAAAACAGTGAAGCAAATAGCATAAAAAGAATGGTAGAAAACTGTTTGTTTCAATCACTTTTAGAAACCGTAAATTAAAGGACTGATGCTGTAGCAAACTATTATGCATTGAAAGTAAAACTGGGCTACAAAGTCTGGAGCATATTCCATCTTTCTTTTCAATAGAGTAAATCCAGGTCTCATTTGTACCAGTCCAAATCTAACACAACTCAAACTAATTCACCAGAAAAGATAATTGTGTAGTCCAGACCAAAAATAACAATCTGAATAAAATCCCAGTCTTCATTAGTTATTCCTGCTCAATTTTAAATTCCTCTAACTTTATCCCCAAATTAACTCACAGTTATCATCAAACTGGAATCCCCATGGACAAGAGCTCCCTTCCACAGGTCAGTTTGTCCTGTCTTATAAAACAAGACTCATAGTAGTCCATTATCTTCCAGTCACACGAAAAACTGCATTTTAAGCCTTCCCAGACAATTACAGCTGACTGCGTGCCTTATCTCTGTAAGTACTAAGACTATAATAAATTGATAGTAATTTACGTAGGTGTCCAAATAATGGGGTATAATGAAGAGGAGATTAGAACAGTGTAAAAACTGTTACATATTACTTCGAATGAATACAGTCTCAAGACAGATTACCAAATTAAAAGAAAAATGTTTTGATTGCATTCTATGTGATCAAGATTTTGTCTGCTTTGGAAACAATGAGCAGTTAAACTATATAAGTGGAAAGGAACTTGTGAAGGAGCTCTGAAATAATGCACACACACAGAGAGGTCAAAAACCTGCAAACAAATACGTAAGATTGTCAGGTCTGGTTTTGAAGCTGAGGAAACAATATCTTTATACAACTGCTAGAAAAAAAGTGTGAAGGTTTAGAAGTTACACTCATATTTATTCTGACCTAAAGTCTTCTCAAAGAATAGCAAATGTTTAAATGTACAACTGTGTCTTTATTGTAGTGGAGATTGTATGTTCCTTTAGGATAGGTGGAGAATAGTTTGGGTTTTTCATTATAACTTTTAAGACAGGTGAAGCTCTTTGCTCCTCAACAGACTTTCTGTATAACTTTTTTATCTCTTCTGCCTTAGTTCCCTATTTCTAAAATAGGGGTAATAGCATTTTTCTGCCTCTCAGGAATTCTGGGTGGATCAATACATTAAGGATGCAAGGCATTCAGATATTGAGGTGATCTGAGCTGTACATCTCCTAGATGGATGGCTGCTGAATGGAAGCCAAAACCAGAGATTTCAGAACATCAGAGATTTATTATTCTGGTCCTTAAACAGTGTAGAGCTGCACGAAGAGAATATGACTTTGAGATTCTGCAACTCCTATTTTGATTTTCTCAATGCGCAGAAAAAGACTGCAAATTAACCCAGACCCCTCAATTTTCTCCTCCATTTGGTATTCCCATTAAGTCACCATCCACCTGCACTGACCATTACCCTCTTATGCTGTTAGTTAAAAGGAAAAATATAGGTATCATCCTCTTAATGTAGCCATGTACCTTGCCCTGATGTGATGACCGAGACTGTAACATCAAGTGCAATCTGGTGATACTCTGGGTCTATAAAAATCTTACAATCCCACACAAGAAATAAGTATATCACCTACACATTAAAGTGCCATTCCTCATATATCCATGACTCTCATATACCTTTGCCTATCAGTTTCCCATAAGCCACAAAAATCACCCCGCATTAGAAAAGAACTCTCTTTTCCTCTATACCATCTACCTCATCCACTAAGATATTCTAGCAAAGACTACTGCAAACATAGAAAAATGGAAAAAAGTTGTGTAAAAATGGAGATGGATATGGTCCTACTTAGTTTAACTTTTCAATTTGCACCTCAAGACATCAAAGCAAGTCTACTAACACAACCTACAAAACTCAATACGTGTCTAATGCAAGATAACATGGAAAAATCACGCTCTTAGAGAACTATATAGGTAAGTAGAGATTCAGTTCAGTCAGAAAGCAGAATTCAGATCATTGTTTCCAAAACAGCTAAAGTGGAGGTGGGCATGTAAAAATTCATACCTGAAAATCCAGAAATATAGCTGGAAGCAGCAAGCAAGAATATCTGAGAGGGCAAGGTGCTAGAAGCTGAAGTTTTATATATTCTTGATTTTAACATGAAGGAGGATTAGTAAGTGTTATTGCTTTCCTTATGTTGATTCACAGAACACTGCTAAAATAGCAGAGACAATTATATTTTTTTTTGCACTGAATGAACAGAAGCTATGAAAAATGAAGAGAAGTAGGGTACAGAGTATATTTTGATCTTAATTAAACACTTTCCCATCACATTTCTCAGGAAAAAGTTCATCTGCTTTCACACAAATATACTGCCAAACAAAAAAGAAAGGGAATGAGTCAAAGTGGCTGACATCTCAGATAATACAGATCTGAGTGTATTATCAGATGATATTGATATGATCTATATTAGTATAGAGATATATATATATAGATGAGTGGTTGCTAGATTCATATTCTTCATATAACAAACAGCTCCTGTAGTCAGCGTTCATTTATTCACTTGACCAATACTTATGCTACACATATAACAAGTAAGGTGTTAGGGAAAGCAGTATTTCGTGCTTATTTATGTATAAGCACTCCAAGAATTCTCACAAAGCCTTAATATAAGGTAACTTAAGCACCAACATAATAACTGAAGTATTTTATAGTCAGGACTAGCCAGCTTGGTCACTAGAATATTTATAAAACAAAAACATAGAAAGCACACTGAAGGATTACTAAGGTCATAGAATAAAAACCACAAAAATCAGCCAATGTTCTCCAGTGTGCATTATAATATATTTTTGGTAGTTCTTTTTTGTTGTTTTCCACAGAATGGATAGTACTCAGTTTCCTCCTGAGTTCTTCAGTGGTGCTTATTACTACAGTAACCAAATACTCGCCAAAACATTAATTTTCAAACCATTTCTGTGGAATTGAAGCCATCTGAACACAGTCTTGGACAACTGGTTCTAGGTGATCTACCTGAGCAGGGGTTTGGACCAGATGATCTCCAGAGGTGCCTTCCAATCTCAACCATTCTGCCATATCTGAAAAATACTATTGTCTTTATTTTATTGAATGGGAACTGAGGTAGAGGACAATTAAGATTGTTTTTGTTTGTATCTCCCTTTCAAAAGACCTCTCTATAATACTTCAGGCATATATGCATTTGTCTCTTCAAAGAACAGCTCTCTCCATCTTTAGTTTAGTATTTTTGCAAATGAGATACAGAGTTTTTCCTCAAGAACTGGTAGTCTCAAAACTCAACCAGCACTCACAAGAGGTGGCAGCTAGTAAACTGTTCTAGCATTATCTGAGGAGTTCTTAAGGTTTTCTTGGGGAGAATCTGTCTCCAATGAGTTCCTAACCTTTTTTAACCATGAAACAATATAGTCACCTTCATGCTTTATTAAATCCATCCAGGAACAGCTTTGGGTTAATTTTATATCTTGCACATATGATTTTTCTGTCAGTGAATAAAATAATAGTCCCAAGAAGGTGCAAAGGGCTGTGTCTCCATGTACTACATTCACTTATTGTAATTGTGGTACATGAATGCACAGAAACTAATTTCAGGTTGCAGAAACAACCACTGTACCGACAGTTTCAGACTTTTGTGCTTGAATTAAGACAGGAAAAATATGTTAAAGTAATGAATACAGTTTGCAGTTTTCTAGTACTTACAGCTAACTGTTAACAAAAAAAACATCCAACCCTGGTAGAAGAAATTATACTGACATCCACATGGTTTACAAGCGTGCTTGGTGACTCATTTCCATCACACGACTGTCTGTAAGTAAGCTAGCAAAGTTACTGATAACCCGAGGGGATATTTATCCTTTACAGGAATCAATAGAATAGCAGAATGGATACAGTGCATTTCTCAGACATTTGCTGAAAACAGAACTCTTTGCTTAGATGAGCCTTGAAACTGTGCTGAGCTGCAAGATGCCTTACACCCCTGGATACAAATGTGTTTGTTCCCAGACTTGAGTTCTTTTCTATGATCTCCCTTCAATCTCCTTAAATCTTTCTTGATACCCTGTTCAATAATCAGACCACCCATTTCCTTTTTCCCCATTTTCTTTTTCTCTTTCACCTTCCTTGACTGAATAGCTTCCCTTTTTCCAGCCAGCTCCTGCTTTCAAGTGACCCTCTCAAGCTCTTCAGGTGATACTAGTCTCTATTCTGAGTCTAATTAGTAAGTCCTCAATCCTAACACTCATCAGTCCCAGATCTTTTATTTTTCTTGCCTGCTTTCCAGTTCTCAGGAAGCTCATAGAATCATAGAATAGTTAGTTTTGGCAAGGACCTTAAGGTCATCTAGTTCCAACCCCCCTGCCATGAGCAGGGACACCACACACTAAACTATGTCGCTAATGTATATATCCCTAATCCTCTGGCTATGGTCCTATTAATGTGCTTTTACCAGATAGTTTTCTCCAAATTGGCATGTCTACATTTTGTATTTACTTTAAAGAGACTTCCATGAATGTCCTTCCTGCACCAAAACCCACCTCAAAAAAACCCCAAAAAAACCCACACAGAGAAGTCAGCAAGAATAGAAAACTTCAGCTCAAAAAATGACTAGATCTTGTGACATTATGAACAGCTGAACGAGCAGATTTACAATAGGGAGAGTCAGGAAACAATACAATTAACTCATTAGAATATTAAACTTTTATTAAACACATTTCTTGACTGGTAAGTGGGTTACACGTCTAGGTGCAAACAGTGCATTTACCGTATTTGAAGAGGTCATTTTAAAGCATTCCCCAGGTGACTAAGCTAATTTCTGTTCTGCTCTGTCTCCGCTTTGTGTATTGAAGTGAACTTCTTGTTCAACCCACAACACAAGGACCCAGTGCTAGAACCCCACATTCTATAGCAAAACAAAATGGAGGGCAGTTTACCTATTTTCCCTGAAATTGCTGAATCCCAGATGTCAAAATACAGCCATTACTTTCAAACCATATCAGCACCAGAATGTCAACCTGTCATAGCAATCTGTCCTATTAGAATTGGAAGTCACAGGCTCAGCTGCTGCAAAAGAGAAAAAGGTCAAGTACACGCAAAAGGTTTAAAAAAAAAAAGGAGGGAAAAAAACTTAAAAAATAAATATCTAAAAATCACTGTTCAATACAAACAGAAGTTTAATTCACAAGGCACTTAGCTACAGCAGCTTCATAGTGATCCGTTCCCCAGTTAGGTTACCACTACCCTAAATTAAGATGGGATTTTTTACCAGCTGATCTCTGAAGATAAAAAGAAGCTTTTGGGTCTGAGCTTTTGCCTAAAGCTTGGATTCTCCAGGTGGAGTTTTAGGGGCTCAGGAACTTTGCTGAAATAAAAACAGTCAGTATCACACCAAGTAATTCAGGGACTTTAATAGACCCCTGTCAGAGCCAGGCTTCCAGCCCAGGGTCAGAGTTACAAAGTCTAAAACAAGCTCCAGTGCTGTGCTGACTTCTTCCAGCTAGGCAAAGCTTTTCAGGTAGCTGGATCCCAGGGCCATACAGCTCCAGCCATTTGGCAGGCAGAAAGCCACTTCATCAAATTAGCTGCATTGAGTCCAAGTCATGAAACAAACCCTCATGAAACAGCAAGAAATTAGTTATCACGAACTTCCAGTTTTGTTATTTATAGCAACAACAACAGCCAAATAATCATATTCTTGGGAGCCTGTATCCTAACAGACACATTCATGTGATTTTTTCAGTTATGCTGGTGCCAGACTGAAAATACAATAATAACAAGCAGAAAATACCTCGCTTTTTCCTGTTTAATTCCTGATTTTCTTTCTAGAGCTTTCCAGTAACTTCCTAGCTATTATTCAACGCTTCCCCTTGGTACAACCATGTCAGCTTCCAGCTGGCACACATTCACAGCAGAAGCTCCAAATCCCTATGACATGCTCTTTCCCATCTACCAAGTTCACTGGGATATGAAGAGCAGTTCCACCTACTTGAACACTTCTCTTCACATAAAGTATATAGCTAGGTGAGGCAGGCAATGTCTGTGCAAACAACCTGGTAGGTAGAGTTTAGCAACTGGAGCAGAAAGAGCTGATGAGATCCTCACTGTTTTCTCAAAGTGCTGATGACAAGCTTGTGGTTTTGAGTAATAGAGCCAGCAGATTAATTAAATGCTGATGAGAGTCTAAGAAGCAGGACCAAGTAAAATAGGTATTATTGCAGTGGGAGGACAGAAATACAGATGAAAATCTATTTCTGGATTCTTATTTCCCAAACTGTGTGCAACACATGCCTTGTTGACAGCTGAGTACCCATGGCATCATTTCTTCCTGCATTGTCACAGGAGAACAAAACCATGAAAAGGCAAGTAAAACCAGCTTGCACCAGGTAGAAAAATGAGCATAAAAGAAGCTAAAAGGAGGCAAATATTTTATTCCTTTACAGTGTCAGCTGAATTTTCTTTCTCCCATGCTAATTGACTGTCTACACCATTGCCTCTCAGCTCTTTGGCATCAAGGCCACTCCACGCCTGTCTTTCTCACAGTCCTTGTGGGATCCAGCTCAGTTCATGTTGTTTCCTTTTCCTTAAAGTTTTTCCTCCAGCATAAATGCCAGTATTGCACCTTAGGCTCCTACTCATATAACCGTGACCAAAGCTTTACTATGCCCTTGTGTAAAGGGCTACCTTTCATATTCTCTGCTCATCTTGTTTATTTAGGCGACAATTCTTCAGTGCAAGTTTTGTCGGTGTCTCTGGGTTTGCAGAAAACTTAACAATAGGTGTTACATTTTTAGTGGCAATTGTAGCACAACATAACCAAATACAGAAGCCATAAAAGGAGTACTTCAGGACTGAAATAAGAACAATCCTAGCAGAAAAGCCTTCAGTCTTGTTAAATCTGGAAAAGAAATTAAGTATGAAATTTGTGGCATTATTTAGGACAGCAATAAATGTGTGCAATAAGATCCAATACTATTTTCATGTTTTGGACTACCATGATCATCTAAAAACATTACTTCTTTAGTGTCTAGAGAAACCTAGGATAAGCCTGTTTGCTTTCTTGGAATGCCATAGGACTATGTGGCAATACTGCAAAGGCTTGAGGCTCAAAACTTCTCTAAAAAGACAAAAAGTTTCAGAAATAACATGAAAACATCGCGTTTCCATTGGTTAAAAATTGAAATTAATCAGGTGGATCAAGAGAATGTGTTTATCCTGTGTTAATGTCATATGTGTATTCCATGAACCCCTTTTGAGACAAACTTTATTATTTCCATTTTATAGAAAGCATTGAGATGCAGAAAGAGGAGCCTATCATCATACTCAAAACCTGCAGTAGGGTCAAAAACTGAAACAGCCACACTGTTCAAACCACAAGATTATGCTTCAAATGCTAATTGCTAGAAAATAAACTTTTTCATGAAGTACTAATTGATTATGCAGTACTGTTGGATGTTGTTTTTAATGTACTACAGATGTCTGAATACTTTACACACTAGGTTTCAAATCTTTCATCAAACGGATGACCAGGTGTAGAGAACCACATAAGAATATTTAGTGTGTTAGCTATTATGAGGCTTTTTCTTGCCGTTTCATACAGTGGAGTTAAGGATAACAATATATTTAATTTTCTTTCTCCTCTAATGTGCCTTTATAAGTTATTTATTTGTGCAAACATATATGCAGAAATATAATATATATGCATATGAAAAAGAGCTCTGTGGTATGATAGAATACTAATGTACCCTACAGCTTTTTATTACTAAGCTATGATTTGTACCTAGAGAGGCACTGAGATTACTGATACAGAAAGAAGCACTTTCTCAAGATAGATCTTTTTTCTCTTGTAATCCAGTATTATGCATACCATTTACACCACGTGATAAGCATTCATGCTTTCTGTAGTGATGTTTTGTCCTGGTACAAAATGTCTTCACAGCTCTGTTGCAAATAATGAAACACTACACTCATTTACGGGTTTGTGCAGTCGCCAAAGCTATGTCCAAACCAGGAATTATTCAGATTACTTACTCTGGTGAGACCTCTTAGGTGCCCTTTTAGTTAGTTCATAGATCTTAAACATTACAGGCTCAGGAGCGTTGCATCCTGACTAA
>NW_009928104.1:0-1874 GCF_000696875.1 Nestor notabilis | reverse complement strand
CCTTCCCCTTCTGTGACACCAGCAAGATATAGAAAATCCCTGGTTGCGTTCGAAGCCATTCTAGCAGGAAGGCACAGCAGCAAACCTTTTCACTTACATGCAGAGTTCTGGAGAACTACATATCATCTGAAGAGAGGGGACAGGGCACAGAGAGGGACCTGCCCTTACCTGAAAACACAAAAGCTAAGAATTTTTTTCCTGGTTTATCTGCCAAAAGAGAAGGGAAAGGGCAGGTCCCGCTTTTGCACATGGGTTTATTCTTGGTGGTGACCCTGTCAGCTGTTCTAGACAGAGCACCAGCGTCCCACCACAGGTACCAGCACCCTGGGCACTCTGTTTCTAATACCTGCCTTCACTCTCTCTTGTGCTGAGCAAATAGAAAGGAGAACTTGTGTTGTTCAAGTCACAGAGAGGTGTCTCTGTACCCTTGAGGTCTTGCAGGGGAATTCCTCCATCGTCTTGAATGGACACCTGCGCTTGGTGTGTTTGGGCTTCTCTGAGCACCTGGGGAGCAAACCTGTGAGCGTGGGCACTTGGTGGGGTTGGGGCCATGGTGCTGTGCCAGTGTTTGGGGCTCTGGAGGCATCATGACACTCTGAGCTCCTGTGTCTGCCCTGGCAGGCAGGATGAGGTATGGTTGGAGATGTGTTGTGAGTGCAGGGAGAGGAAAACACAGCTCCCGTGGGCTCTTGTTTCTGGAAAACGTCAGCCAACAAGCAAGTGATGCAGGAGATGAGCTGTGCGGGGGCTGAAGTGCCTTTTGGGTTAACTTCTGTTGTAGGAATACTGGGGGAAACATGGAGAAAGAACAAAGGTTTTGTCCCAAATAGAAAAGGAGTCTGGTGCTCAGGAGCAGCTGTAAGGGGTGGCAGCTTCTCAGTGGTGATGGGGCCAGGCTCCTGCTGTTGGGACAGCTGGTCTGTGTCCATCCCTGTGCGGACAGCTTGGTCCTTCCTCTGGGTCCTTGCTCAGGAAAATCCTTAGACAGAACATCCACTGAGCCTGGTGAGGAGCCTCCATGAGGACATGTCCCTGCGCTTTCCTGAGGAGGGAAGACTCCCACCATGTGATGCTAGAAATCCCTTTCCAGAGAGCACTGCCTGTCCAGGAGTCAGGCAGCCTGCAGGACCAGGCTCTGCCTGTGGCTGGCAGGCAGGATCAGGCAGCTAGAGCTTGCCTGCTTTCGGCCAAAAGTCCTGGGCCTGAGCAACACTCTGAGTCTATTAAATCTCCAGTTTTCCTGTGGAAAACCACTCTACTGGGAAAGCTCTTAAGCACTGTACATCCCTGCCTGTGTAGAAATTGGAGGAAGAGGAAGAGCAGCGGGTGGCTGGTGTGTATCTGCTCCCTCCTGCTGATGGGCAAAGCTCAGAGCTTTGGTGGCTGCCTGTGAAAGAGCTGGTAACAGCTTTTAATGGCTGAGCCTGTCTCATTGGTGTGAGCTGGAGGAGCCCCTGCTCCACTGGTCTGCTGTAGCCCTGGGGCTGGGCATGCGGGGCATGCATCGCAGGGCCTCCGCAAATACCTGTGTGGTGATGGTGGTGGTGGTGGTAGTGGTGATGGTGGTGGTGGTGGTAGTGGTGATGGTGGTGGTAATAATGGTGCTGGTGCTGGTGATGGAGGTGGTGGACACCGAGAAGCCCACCCAGCAGCTCCCCATGCCTGCAGTGGCCGACATGTCCTGATGGAGAGCCCATGAAAGAGTTAAGAGCAGAGCTCCACGTGTTCGTGTTTAAAGCGGCGCAGCCTCAGGCAGCAATGCCCTCTGCGAAGGGAAGGGGGAGCAGACAGGGAGGCTCCAGCTCCAAGCGGCCTGTCACGCTGGGGTGAAGGGTGGGCTTGGCCTGGCATCCGCAGACAGCATCCGTGTCCCC
>NW_009928103.1:764-1423 GCF_000696875.1 Nestor notabilis | reverse complement strand
GTTTGGCGCCGATCTCTTCTTCTTCCTCCTCCTTTTCCTTCCCCTTGGCCGGGGCCATATAAGAGCCGGTCGGGACCGCGCCGGGCTGCAGCGCCGGGACGCAGGTGAGGAAATGCAGTGGGTTTGCTGGGATGGAACAGTGGGATAAGGCGGGATTCGGGGCTCTCCATCTGTCCTATCCCCAGCAGGGATCCCCTGGGATGGATCTTCCCCATTTTGGGCAGGAGGGTGATGATGGGTGGTGATGGGCGATGATGGGCTCTGCATGCTCCGGGTCGCTGGAGCATTCCCAAACCCTGGAGTTTCCTTCTCCTCCTCCTCCAGCCTTCCCCCATCCCCACTTTGGTGCTTTGGGATCTGATCCTGATCTTTGTCCTTTGGGATGTGATCCTGGCTCATCCCCAAGGGCCCCTCCCTGCTGCCAGAGCAGCCGCCGGAGCTGAAGCTCCTTTGGTGTTTCCTCATCAGAGCTCTTGCGCCATTAGGCCGTGGCTTGGGATGGAAGTGGGGCAAGGAAGTGGGGCAATGCTGGCTTCCCCCGTAGGGGGACCTGGGGGGGGCTGTGGGGCTGAGGGACCAGTGCCACACATTGAGGAGCATCTCGTGGAGCTGCTTTGGAGGGGCTTCCGCAAGGGGAGAGACCTGTTGTGGGGATGCCC
>NW_009928103.1:0-745 GCF_000696875.1 Nestor notabilis | reverse complement strand
GGTTGCTCTGGATCGTCTTTGAAGGTCCTTTCAACCCAAAACCCATTGTGGGATGGGATGGACAGGGCTCTGAGCACCTTGGTCTAGTGAAGATGCCCCTGCCCGTGGAGCGGAGGGTGGATTAGATGGTCATTGAAGGTCCTTTCAACCCAAAACCCATTGTGGGATGGGATGGACAGGGCTCTGAGCACCTTGGTCTAGTGAAGATGCCCCTGCCCGTGGAGCGGAGGGTGGATTAGATGGTCATTGAAGGTCCTTTCAACCCAAAACCCATTGTGGGATGGGATGGACAGGGCTCTGAGCACCTTGGTCTAGTGAAGATGCCCCTGCCCGTGGAGCGGAGGGGGGGTTAGATGGTGATTGACGGACCCAAAACCCATTGTGGGATGGGATGGACAGGGCTCTGAGCACCTTGGTCTAGTGAAGATGCCCCTGCCCATGGAGCGGGGAGCGGCTTAGATGATACCTGAAGGTGACAATGAAAGTCCCTTCAACCCATAATGACCCAACGACGGGTGCTTTCTAGGCCGGGAGCTTGAGGATGGACTTCTCCATGTCCAACTACACCTACAATGACTCCATCTGGGACGACTACATGTACGACCTGGACGACTACGCGGTGCCGCACAGCTACCGCACCGTGCTGGCCCTTTACACCCTCATCTTCCTCCTCGGCGTCCTGGGCAACGGCGCCGTCATCTGGGTGACGGCCTTTGAGCTCCGGCGCACGGTCAACGGCGTCTGG
>NW_009928102.1:6667-18428 GCF_000696875.1 Nestor notabilis | reverse complement strand
GGTTGTCTCTGGTGGGAGGAGCAGGCTGGAAAACCCAAGCGCTCTCGCTCGCCCGCTCCAAACCGCTTGGGAGAGAAAATCCGTGTAACTGCCTAGAGGAGGAACATCTGATCAGGTTGCTTTGCAGGATGTTTGTGGAGGCTGCTCAGGCTTGGGGGAGAGGCTGAGCCGGTCCCAAGTGCTTAAATTAACGCGAACGTAATTAAGGAGAAGACACCCTAGGAGGGAGGGTGGTTTATGTATAAGGAAGGGGCCCACGTTCCCAGAGAGTTCCGAGATGTTAGCCTACCCTCAGTCTGTACGAACAGGCGTACACAGGCAGGCTGTTTTCCTCCACTTCCACCTTATTTTTTTTAGTGAGTACAGATGGGGAGAGACTGTCCAGGACAAAACCAGCAGAACTGAATTATTTAAAACGTGATGATGATACATGCACACACGTAGGCACGTATGTCTGTGTGCGTAGAGCCCCGGGTCACTTTTTCCAGCTGGCAGGAAAGAGAGTGAATCGAGAAGCACTAGAAATGCGAGGGGGAGTTATCATAGAAGAGTTGTAAAACCAGCAACTTTTACTTGGATTAGAACCATTAACCTGTGCACACGGCTGGTTGATGCCATCACATTGTCCTGCTCTCTTGCCTTCCCCCTTCCTTCTGCTGTCTGGTACACACCTTTGTGCGATACTGTCAATTTGTTAAGGCAGCGACTTAACTCAGTGAGTGTAGCATGTACAGTAATGGAGCCCCAGTCATGATTAGTCCAAGTAGATGTCTAGTGCAACAGTAAATAACAGTAGTAATCTAAGATAACAAATGTAGATTATTGCTTCCCAAATCTGACTTGGAAAGCAAGGGGAAGGCAAGATGGAAGCATTTATCTGGGTCACTGAATCCAGCCTGGGGTAATTTCAGAAACTATACATATACATACTATAAATTTATGCTGGCATTAAGATTTGTTCCTTAGGCAAAGGAAGAAGAAGACGGGCAGAGGCCAGCATTGGTTTTTTGATAGATTGTCCATCTGATGTTTTCAGACCAGCAATATCCAGTACTGTCCAGCACCAGATCCTGCATCTGTTCTGGAACTGATGTTCAGCACTTCTTTTAGCAATTTTTGTTTAAAAATCTTTGTGTGAACAGCAGGTAACTAGTCAGAAAAGCTGCATGGGAAATATGCTGAGTGCCTTAGTGTGTTTGCATGCACGCATGTGCACCTCTTAATAACAGGGAAACTGAGGCATGACATCAGAATGACTCACAGAGCTATTGAAATAGTGGTGGAACCAGCATTAAACTCCTCGCTCAGTCCTAACACATGATTAGCAATGGCTCAAGGTCTGGGAGAGTTATGGGGGGGGAGAGATGTTGTGAAACCACATCCACCTTGGGTAACATGAGAGCACTTGCTAAACTCACTGGTGCTAATGGGAGTGCTCAGACACCAGCTCTGTTGCTGCCTTCCCATTGCTACCCACTAATGAAAACACCAGGACCTGAGCAGTTGCACTGTGGATGCCCAGTTAAGATCAAACTCTCCAGCACCTTTTGTGTTTCCTGAGGAGCAGCACTAACCTGCTCTTACCCGGGCAGGTATTTGCCTAAATTTGTCTCCTGCCAAAGGTGTGGTTTCTAGATCAATTCAAGCTGATCTAAAGCCAGGCTCCTCCTGAGAGAGATGTTTTCCTCTCATCCCACCCTAGCCTGGACCTTCAGCTGTGCAGCCCCACCCCTCCCCAAGGTCGGTGCTAACAGTTGCAGTCATGCACAGGTCAGGAACCTGATTCTGGTTTTAAAAGTAATCTCTTTTTTTAACCATGTATGTATTTGGTTTTGCTGAATTAATTTACTGCTGGGTCAGCTCCTTGTTCTGACTGACTACATACTGTGCTGTAACTAGGGAGGCCACAGGAATGCACAGCTGGGGGCAAGGAGAGGGTGTCTGGGCTGGGCTGCCTTAGGTCGGCTTGAACTGGTGGTGGAAGGGCAAGCAGATGATTCAGTGTCCCTCCGCTCTCCCTTTCAGTGGCAGATAACATGATTTCACTTTGTTCTTTGTTCCTCGTAGGCAGTTTGTTTTTACCCGGTTTTGAGTGTTGGTTTTTCCTCAACCAGCAGCAGGGCATGGACAGTGAGATTAAAAACATGTAAGGATGGAGGAGTGGATTGGAGAGTGGGTGTCTCTGCAGGCTGAATTACCTACACGTGAATTGCTTGTAGCTCACATTTGAAAACTGAGTTTCAGGTCAGTGTCATGCTTTGGAGTGACATCAGTCTTTGTGAGAAAGAAAAGATAGTTTGTGAGGTGTGGATCCTGACTCATTAGCACCTTTGGTAACTGCTGTTGAAGCTGTATGTGATTCCATGATTCTATGTGTGTTGGGAAGCAGCAGAGGAAAAGAAAACCTTGAAACCTCATGATTTGACAGATTTCTTGAAAAAGTGATGTTTGAATCTGTTTCCTTCTTGGTTTGTCTGTTAAGTGGTCTGGGTTTAGATACATCCAAGTTTAGATACATCTTTACTTATTGCAGGATATGCTTTTTAAAGAGGGGGCAATGCTGCAACTGTATCCTGTGCTTTCATGGGAATAGTTGTGAGAGTTTATTCTTTTATAGCAGCATTTTCTATGATTCTATTCCATCAGGTACAGCGCTAAATAAGTATATGATAGTTTGCAATGGGGTACTACTTGTGTGTGAACAGCCTAAGAATAATGTTCTATGAGTGTGTGATGAGATAGGGAAGCTGTTAAAAGAATATATTTTTTTGAATGTGAGGTCCTCAGCTCTTGACCCCAACTTGCTTTGGGACACAACAAAGAGCAGCTTTATTCTGCTCCGTACAATAAAAGATGATGCATCTCAAACTGCAGTGGTTCAGTCCTCAGATCTGAGTTTCAATTTCAAATACCTTTCAAACAGAAAAGGTACAAACTGGATTGCCTTTCTCATGGACAGTGTCTTTCCCTTTATTGCCTGCTGCATAAACTCCATCCTGCTTCCTGCAGGATCAGTTCCACTCAGGTTGCTGAAATATTGGCACCTTCATGTCATTGTCTTTTCCTCCTCCTTCCTGGATCAATTAAGAAACCAGTTTTTCCTCTTACTCATCTCTGCCTCTCTTGTCTGTCCTCTCCTTCTTGAGAAGGAAAACTAAATGCTCATGATGAAGTAATCCCTGTTTGTTGGCACTTGCTGCTTCAGGTAACTTATATAAAAAAAAAACTCTTAATGTTTCTGAGGTTTTGTGCAAGCCACATTACCAATTGAGTCAACTTTTAGATCTCTGAGTTTTGTGTGTATGCTCTTACCTGATTTTTGTTCCAATTTGTGCCATTGTTTTTGTTTGTGTGGAAGTCAGTATAGTTGGAAGCATGTATTTAGGAAATACAGGGTCTGATTTGAAAACATGAAATGGACAAAAATGTGCAGGTTTGTGCTTGATGAATTTGGATGTGCTGCTGTCGTCATCTTGGACTCATAGTAAGCACATGGCAGTGACAGAATTTCGTCATCTGCATTCAGTTTTATCAAATGGACACTAGAAAGTGTGGGTTCTAATCACAAGCTCTTTTCATGACTTTTTAAAAATAGGACACAAAGCACTTTTCACTCTTTTCTGCTGAATCAGTTTCAAGCTCCTTGCCTTCCTACTTTGATGTCCTCTTTTTAACTTTAACCATGTTTCTTTTCCATTCTGTTTTGTATCTTCTCTCATTTGTCTTGAACAAAGTGCGAGCCCTAAATTATGGCAAACTTTTTTCTTCTTCCAAATATCCCACTAAAATAGCATGTGTTAGGGGAATTTTGAACTGTTCCTCTGGGCCCTGTGCATGCAAAGCCCTTATATAACAGAAATAATAGCACTATTAGTATAAGAATGCATGGTTAGCTTACAGGTTTAACTATGCTATATTGGATCGTTTTTATCAAAAGTTTCTATTCATCTCTTCAGCATTATTACTGAGAACATATTCATGAACGTGAAAGTAATCGCATTATGGGTAAGCCATTAGCTCTAATCCAGGAACTTCAACAGATCTGGGTTGAACTGTGCTGGTTTGGACTATACTGATTATGTTATAAAAATTAAGTACTGATTATCATTGCTACTGATAAGAGGAGAGCCAGAAATGAAATCCGTGGTTTGGGGTATGAAAGCATCTGGAGATGCTAGTGGTAAGTAAAATAGAAAATGATCTTTGGGTTATGAGACAGGACTGTCATGCTGAGTAAGGTGAGCAAAGTTCAGTCCTTCGTTGTTCAGCACTTCAAAGGATTTCACTTTCATAGAATCATGGAATGGTTTGGGTTGGAAGGGACCTTAAAGATCATCCAGTTCCAACCCCTTTGCCATGGGCAGCAACACTTTATAAAACTGGATCTCCATGTGGATTCTTTAATTACTATTTACTCCAGAGAACATTCGAATGAGTTCATATCATTGAAGTATTTGTAGTAGTATATTAAACACACATCTATATACGGCTTGAATACAGACCTATATTATATTTTATGTATGTGTGTTTGTATGTAATTGTACATTGGTAGGAGCACGTGTATGTGTGCATACACTGCTGTACTTCAGTAATGCCTTTATGTAAGTAATATATCTCTGTTGCACAGATACATGCATATGAATATTGTTTAATGTGGGACCTCTTTTAGGTCCATATGTTGCCAAAGCAGCCCAAACAAAACTGAATTTAATTTTGTGCTATTAAATTATTCTGTGCACACTTGATTTGGTTGAAGCTTGTGGCACAAACCCAGGCATTTACTTCATTGGTGCCATTGTAATCTGAATATCTGAAATCTTAGGCTTATATTTGTGGAAAAACTGCGCTGAGAACACACATGTTACTATTCAGAGCAGATCAAAGTTGTGCTGCAGCACCTTGGAAGTGTGCCTCTGAAAGTCTGCTTAGTTGTAAAGTTTTCTTATAATATATTATCATCCTTGCTTCTATAGTCCATCATCAGACATACAGGATTCTTCTTATTAACATATATTTATGTCTTGTAGGGTATTTTTTAGTTTTCTGCTGTTTGCATTCACTAAAGGTAGAGATGTTTGGTATTTTTACACTCAGCCATGTACAAAAAGCATATAAAACCTATTTATTATTTTCAAAGGGAACAATAATTCTGACCTGTAAAATGCAATGGGACAAATTTGGATGGCTTTACTTTTTCTCTCCAGGCAGGTGCAGAGTAATACCTCAAAAGAACCATTATTTTGAGCCTTTATTCCAATGTCTACATAAATGCTTGCATAACACTTGCACAGCTGCTGTACAAACTACTCATGCCACAAGTATTAGTAATCCTAACAGGGGAGGTTGCATGGAAAATTGGGGTGTGTATGCTGAGCCATATGTACCATGCCCCTGAATCATAAAACTTATGTTGCTGGAGCAAAGAGTTCTTTGGAGATGGGGTTTTACAGGTCTGTAGGAAGCAGGATTATATACGATGGCTGCACCCCACAGTTTCTCTCCTGTTGAGGCTTATCTTGTGGATTTAAATAAGCAGGAAGCAGAATTTGGTCCAGCATTATCTTAATGTGGTCTCAAGCTTCTACTTTTGTTTATATTTCATTTCCATAGGAACAATTATTTTAACACAGTTTATTTTGAATACATAATAGAGCCACTCAAATTTGAAGTTCTGAGTTGCCAGTGTCGAGCTGCATGGGGCTGCAGAGATAAAATGTGCATTTTTGGTCTCTGGTTCTGCCTCTAAAATAACTTTCTTTATATCTGCAGTGATTTATAGCAGTGTTTCTGAACCAGTCTGAAATAAGATGGAAGTTGGAGACTCATTTGATTCTCTAAAGCCCCGACCACAAAAATCCCTTCCCAAGCTGCGCGGAGTAGTACGGTTTGGCCGCAGTTCTCCATGGTTTGAGGAACGTCCCGGCTCCCGGTCTGACCGAGGGATGGGGTTTGCCACATTACAAGCAATCTCCTAGAGCTTTAGCAGCAGAAAATCGTTGATCAGAAGTTTATGCTGGAGGATTTTAAAATAATATGAAGGGACTGTTTCCTCTGCTGGTATAAATTGGCATAGCACCATGTGAGTAGATGGAAGTGTGCTTATTTACACCAGCCAAGGGTCTAACCTGGCACTCTCCTGTGAGGGTGTATGGACTGGTTGGTATTCCTGCGGCTTTTTGTGGAGGATCCTTTAGTTGTAAGTGCGGTGCTGTGAGAGTTTATCTTTCTGAGACTGAGACTTCTAAGTTTTCAGTTAGAAATTTTTTGCTTCCTAAATAGTGCTTAGCTTGCACTGAGTTTGCTTTGTAAAGTGCATCTTTTCAGCATTCATCCAAAGCCTTTTCTGCAGTCGTCTGAGCCCCATAGGCAAATATATGTTAGACTTTTAAGATAATTTTTCAGTTAAGACATTGTCAAACTGCAAGTGGGACAATGGAAACAAAACCCCTTTTGTTCTGACTAAACTGTTCCTAATGACCCCCTCTGTAAACAGTGGCACCAGTGGAGGTCTCAACAAGGCTCTTCATTGAGACCCCTTTCAAAAGGACAAGCAGAGCAGAACATGGGGCAGAAACTCTCAGAGTTACTGCACTTTACTCCGCTTTGGTGGTCTGACCACAAGAGAGAATCTGTTTTTGTTGTTCAAGGCACCCAAAAAGAATAATTTAAAAGCATGAATTTCCACAATTAACATCCTATAAAGAGTTCTAAATATTTGGATTGCCGGGAAAAGAGCAGAAGGAAGCAGTTTGTTTGTTTGTTTGTGTACTTAAGGGGCTATAAAATAGACTCTTACGAGTTCCATATAAAAGCTTAAATTTTTTTGAGGAGATTAGTTGTTATCTGTTAAGCTCATATGAAAATAGAAATATAAAGTCCAAAGAGGTTCAGATTTTTACATTCCAGTAAGATCCTCATGCTTGTTTTGGGGGTTAAAATCATCTCTATGAATAACATGTTGTGAAACCAGGATGCGTGTGTTTGTCACATCAAGGGAAAGGTTTCAGTTGTTTAGTTTCTAGAGAAATTGGAGATACAGTGAGAAACTGAAACCACTAAGGACCAAACTTTTTCTTCCAGATGTAGGACACTCAGTACAGATATGTGTAGCATAGACAGTGTGTCTTCATGCAGTTAAGGGCTATGGAGATTATGAATCACTTCCTGATTATTTCTGTCCCTCTTTCTGTGTCCTGAGTACATCAGAAGAATAGCACAAAAGACCTTCCACTTAAACAAAAACTTATTTCCAGAGCATCTTCATTGTATATAACTGGGAAGTGATGATAGGGCAGGCAGCAGACATCCGTAATTTGGATGATTTGGCAATTACACTGACTTTGCAAATAGAAATGCCAGTTTATTCTGAAAGAAGCTGGAGTTTGTGTTCTAGCATCTTATTTACTAGGGGTATTTCTGCCTTAAAGCATGGACTACTGCTTCGTTTGGAAACAGAAGAGATCATGGAAGGAGAAGAGAGAAGAGCATCCATTTAGACAGGAACCACATATGCTGGTTAAAGGCTGAACCATGGAGAAAAGTAACACCCACAAGATTCAAAACCCCTTCACATCTCCAAGACGCAATGGGGGTCTGAGGGCATTTTGCCATTTGTGGGAAGTGCTCAGCAGCTCACGGATAGTGTCTGCACACTTCCTTTGTGGAAGGTATTGGTGTGTCTTGGAAAAAGGAAGGATTTGAGTAAGTGCAGCATGAAGGTCTAGTGCCTTGTGACAGGATACTGAGAGAAAGAGAAATGTCAAATCTTTAAGAGACTTCCAGTAGAAACAAAAGAATCTTTGTAAAAGGTACTGTTAGCAAGTCTAATGGAAGGAATGGGGACGTAAAATGAATTGAGAGGATTTGCAAGTTGTTTCTAAGCCTTGAGGCAAGAACAAAAAGCTGAGCATTTACTGTTTACTATATTTGGTATGTATGGAAGAGCAGTTTGGACATCAAGGGAGCTAATAAAATGCAGAGCCGAATTAGTCTTTTTACTGCAAGCTCTGTTGTTGTGCTAGGGATGGAGAAAATGCTTCTGTTCAAGGACAGTTTTGAGAATGAGCAGCTGAGACTTGACCTAGCCTTTCCTGAAAATGACTTTTCATGGCAGCAAAGTTGAGGTCCATAAGCACGTGCCAATGTTCTCCATTGATGTGATTTTATTTTTCTCGTTTGTATGCATGTAAGCATTGCACAGAGTGCTGTAGATCTAGTTTTCAGGATTAAATATGGTAAGTGTGTAATGTGATAGCATGAAGGTACAGTATTAATTTTGTCACATCTTTCCTCAAAAATCCACATTTGAGCATTGTTTTTTACTGAAAATTTCTGGCAGGGAAAACACCCCAACAAACCAAACTAACTGTATCAGACTAAAATTTGTTGCCTTAGAGACTTTCTGTTTGAGAAGTCCAGGTGAATAAGTTGAAAAAACACTTTGTTTTCTGAATCTGTCTACAGGCTTTTATGGGAATTAAATCTATCAGGATAAATGAACAAATTTAACTGTTTTTAATGCTGTGTAAACCAGATTTTATTTAATGTTTTGACTAGAAACTCTCATGTTTATGGGTCTTATTAGAGATGTGATAACTGTTAATCATGAAGAACAACAGTGTCAAAGAGGGTAATTTTTTCCTAGTTCTCATATGATTCCATTAGTATAAAGAAGAGGAAAAAGTAACAACATAAACTTTATATTAACTTTGACTGGTGTAAAATTGCTTTATTTTTCAAGTGATGAATCTGGTTAAACATGAATCTCCTGAGCCAAAGTATTCTTCTTCCTGTATTTCAAACAATCTTGTGATTCTCTTAGGTTTAAATAATGTTAGTAGCTATTTATCCCAGTGCAAATAAAAGCTTACTGCAAGCTTTCAACCTATACTAACAACAGCAGGACACAGGTATATTGGTCTAAAGCAGAGATCTTGAAAATTTTCTGATTTCACAGACATTGGCAGCAGCCAGTTCTTTATGTCATATCAATTTGTCTTATTTATCTTTTTGAATCTGTGTCAAAGCAGCTTGTGGGCCCCAAATGCTTGTTAAGCACACTTTATGTCACACTTCAAACATCTGTGACATAGGACAATACAGAACACACACATCCAATAAATTTTCCCTATGCAAGAGCTGAATGTCTCCGCTCTCCTAAAGGCCAGCAGCTTGAATCAAGTTATAAGAGAAGAAATGAATTGAAGAGTTGAGTGGTGCACTGAGAATTAGTGTTGTCCAGGAACAGAAAAACAAAACAAAAAAATCTAGTATATTAAAAAAGAAATAAAAATAAAAACAAACATCTGTGACATAGGACAATACAGAACACACACATCCAATAAATTTTCCCTATGCAAGAGCTGAATGTCTCCGCTCTCCTAAAGGCCAGCAGCTTGAATCAAGTTATAAGAGAAGAAATGAATTGAAGAGTTAAGAGTGGTGCACTGAGAATTAGTGTTGTCCAGAAACAGAAAAACAAAACAAAAAAATCTACTATATTAAAAAAGAAATAAAAATAATGGTTATGACATTTGTTTTAGATTTGTCACAGAATGATTTAAAAAACAAAACATGAAGAGAAAGAATGAGACATCCCAGAATAGCCAACATCCAGTGGCTGGGGTATTTACTTGGGCCATATCCAAGTAGTGCTTTATGGGATTTGGAGCAGACATTTGACATAATGTTTTCAACATTATTTTTGTCAGACTCAAATTTGGGCTCTGAAGTGGGTTAAAAAAGAGCTCTCTTGGAGTCCTGTACTTCAGAGGTGAGACTTAGTCACCAGAGTGTTCCATCACTCAGTCTCTCTTAGGCCAAGGGAATTCTGTTTTTTTAAACAAAGGAAAATATCTGTATAGAGAGTAGACAGATATTTATTCTGCTGTGTTTTGGTAAGGTGCTTGAAGAGATCTGGGTATTTTTTCTTACTTTGGGAATGAATAAAGTAACATCCACATATCTACTCCATTCTCATTCCGAACAGATTTTTCTCATGGAAATACCTCAACCTGCCTAACTGTATTGCTATGGAAATCAATATATTACTTAAAAAAAAAAAAATGGTTTTGCAAGTTGGCATTTTCTGATGCCAAAAAGCACTTGTAAACCAAACATGGATCTGTCAGTCCCAGCCTTTCATTCTAGTTCCAAGTCCCACTCTGAATGTCATCAAGCTCCACTGGACACCCATGTTCAGCTTCTCTTTCTGGTTTAGCCTGTGCTCCTGCCAACCTCCCACTATTTTGTATTCCTTCCTCCCTGCTGTCTTACACCCAGGCCTGAGCCTACCACAAACACACTTCCAAGCACTGTGTGCCCTCGGGCATTATTGACTAAGAACTGAGACTTCCAAGTGTCCCAGGGAAATCTAAAGGCATATGTAGAGGTGGAGCGCATGTATTTCAACAGCATGTTACACCTCAGCACTCTCCATTTATCAGCATAGTTAATTTTAAAGATGTTTACCATTTCTGCAACTGGTTATTGGAAAGCTGATTACTGGGTTAATGGCCCTACTTGAAAACAGTTATCCCATTACTGTAGGTGAAGTCGGTCCAGTTCAGCATGCCTTGGAATAAAGAATTGTTATAGATTACGTATGTAGTCAATGCCTTATTTTCCTGGAGAAAATAAAACGGAAATATATTATGCATCAGATGTTAAATGTGGTTTGCCCAGTTCCCCAAGCAGTTAAATGATGCTGAAAAATTCTGGGGGTAGCTATGTTTGATGTCACCTGTGCCTCTCAGCTCCCTTTCTTTGTACAGATTCCAGATCTGCAGTGTTTTACTTTCGACATTAATTTCTGAACAATTGAAGTATCTAGAAGTGGAAATGAATGCCGTGCAGGGACAGCAATGCTATCTAAGTAATCTCCAGCCCAGGATTTGGTCTAGCTGGGCTAATTCACCTGCTGAGATGCAGAATTTATTAGCGCTGGTGCAAGTTTCTTGATCTGCTGCTAGAATCTGGTGTAGCTTGTTTTGAGCTAACACAGGTAGCCTGAACATGTGCTGTACACACTTCCTGTAATTTGGGAAGCACTGGGTGATGCTCTACTTTAGATGAAATATATAAGCAAGATCCTACTGCCTTCTGGTCAGTGGCGATCCTATCGCACCTCTTAGTCTGGTTCCCTAGGGAAACTACTTACACAATCTTATTATTTGTCTGACCCAGTTTCCAATCTGCTGACACATTTGTCACAGGTTACGCAGATGTCTTGGAGATACTATGTCCTTACCAGTTTTGCAAGCATTAGCACCTAAGTAGGAGAAGGAATCCTCATTAATGCTCCCATTGAGGAAGAAGGGAGAATTCAGCATGTCTTCATTGTGCTTGAGAACAGCAAGCCATTCGACTGATTTGCACATTTCTCTGATACTCCTTGGTGAAAGCCCTGCTGTCTTTAGCTGCCAAATCAAAAAAGTCAAGGGATGGCTGGGGGAAAGGTGCCAAGGCATGCTGTAGTACCCCCCAGAGGATAAGAGATACTGCTTGTTCTTGGGGGGAGGCGAGAGGATGGCAGGATGCAGGGGGCTGAGGCGTTGCAATGTGGCAGGGCAGAGGACAGCTGGGGTTATTCCGATATGCAACATAAATTCAAAAAAACCCACGCTTCATTAGTTCAAATTTTCAGACAATCATTTGTTAGGAAAATATTGAGGTCTTAATTTTGGAATTTCGGATACATTTTCACACTGATTTAACCCTTCTACAATTCCGTGTATCAGTTTTAGCTGGTATACTGCCTTGC
>NW_009928102.1:3053-6636 GCF_000696875.1 Nestor notabilis | reverse complement strand
AGCAGGAATCTGCTGTTATTTGACCTGAAAAGATCATTATACTAGCTTTATTTGGTGTGCATTTAATAAAGTTGTAGCTGTTGTGACTATAACTCATGACTCCCATGTCATTCTGCAGTGGTGTAACCAGCGATTCAGCATTCCAGTAACATCAGTTCAAAGGGAAGCATGAGGGACTCCAATGTATGCCAGAGCACTGTGAGTTTTATTACTTCTTTCCTCCCGCGCTCCTCTGGTAGGAAGATACATTCTCTAGCTGGAGAACTGAGAAGTACAAAGCAACCTTAGACCTTGTAGTGCAAAATGTAAAAAGTGATGTTATCTGCAGAAAGTGGACTTTAGATTCTATCAGCGTACATTTAGCATAAAGCATTTCCTATGGTAATGCCTCTCACTTTCCCAGACTTTTAAAGGCTCCAAGTGGCACACAGGCTGCAGACCTCTTTGTAATGTTAATGAATCATCTTAATGGACTGTTTTAGCAGAAACATTCATCACCTTTTGTACCAGAATGATTTTTTTTGTTATACTTAAATGGTTAAGTAGGCAATAAATGCCTATCAGACCAACCACTACGGTCTAGTAATCCACCTCGCTATAAATCACCAGTGGATTATTATTGTTCTGTTTAATTAACACTCTTAAGGGATTCTATCGTTGGATAGACTTTCACCTTGCACTAAGCAGGCATTAACATTTGAAATAAGAAGTGTGTTTATGTGAAAAGTGTTAATCAGCGTGACCTGGAACTGGTAGTGGTGGAGTGGATGAAATATGTGCACGTGTATAGGCCTGTGCGTCCATAAGTGGTGGTTCCCCACAGCAGTTTTCAGTGGAAGCTAAAATCAGACCTATGGAAAACTTGTTTAATTCAAGGAAATAATAGTTTCAGTATCATTTGTATGAAGTCTTAAAGATACTTGGCTATATTTGGTTGCAAATAGCAGCTTTAAAGATTTTAATTCCAGGAGCCAGGAAGATGTTTTTTGTAAGTGTATATTTTGTGTGTAATATGGATTTGTTTGTGGTCTAATTCAGTCTGAAGTGTTTTTTAGAGAACTGGATCAAACCCTTTTCTTTTTCTGCAATAAAAGGTGAGGGGGGAAGTCTGATCCTGTTGCTCCTCTGTGAATTCTTTTCAGGCTTCACAGCCAGAAAGAGTAAAGCTAAGCAGCAAGAGTTCCTGGGAAAGGCTGGAGGGTCTGTGGGCTTAGATGCTCCTCATGGAACAATCCCTGCAGTTCTTTCGCGAACAGAATTCCCAGACTGGGACACAAGCTTGGTACAGGATCACTCTCACAACACATACATTTTTGTACATAGTACAGCTCAATGCCGGTTTTCTCCTCTTGGCAGAATATAAAGATGGCAGCTTTTTTTCCCCCTCCTGTAATACAATTTAATGCATTTAGCAGTAATTTCCTCATCTTTTGTCAGGAGAATAAGACATTTGAAAAAGGCTCTTGTTAAGGCAGTGTTTCCCATCCATGAAATCTTATCCTACGTTCTTTGATTTTGTTACATTCGTAATACTAGTAGTGCACTTACCGACTGCGCGTTCTATGGATACCAACACTGACAGCAGTTATGTGAGATAACCAAGTGCTCAATTTCCATTTGACAGACAGAGCAACTAACACGTAAATGTTCAGAGGTTTTCTGAGGTCTTTAAGAGTCACAACTAGTAGCATAGCTCGGGAGACCCTGTTTTTTGTCTGCACAAAAACCTGGTATGCACATCCCTTTCTTCTTGGCATTTCTTGTTAAATTATTTCCTAGTATGGACTCCTGCAAATTAAAGAGCAAATAAAACTGCTAAGTGGAACACAAACACACTAAATCTTTTCAATTAAGAAACTGAATCTCCTAGAATAAATTAATTTCCTGAAACAAAACTCCAATTATGTAAGATTAATTCTTTCCTCTAAGATTGCATGGATTTATTGACTAACAAAACCTTCTGTTGCATAAATGGAAATGTGCTATTTAATGTAGTCTGCTGGTCATAGGCAAAACCATAGCATTAGCATTTTCACTGGGCAGTTTTGTCTCAGTTGCACACTAATGTGCCAGGTTTTTATGCTGTTTGGAAAGGTGTGAAATGGTTCAGTACTGAACATGTGGGAAATAGCAGAAAACGTGAAAGCAGTTTGAATAGATGAGAGGTTAAACTAAGCTCATAAAGAGTATGTTGTTGTTGCATGAAGAACTGCAGTGATTGAAAATAAGAGTATCTTAAGTGCAGGACAGTATTTTGAGGACGTGTGTGTGCATTGATCATACAATAGTTTTTTCAAATCATTTAACAGAGATTCACAAAACCCACACAGTTTCAAGTGTAGGCATGTCCCGAGAAGAATCCTCATTCCCTCTAGACACACCCTGCTAATTAAATCCATCATTGCCTAGCAGTAAGCCCCAGGGTTCAATCTTCTCTAGAGCACTGTTACTATCCAACATTTTAGCTCATACAGTGGGCAGCCAAGATTTCATGTCGATGCATATAGTAGGACTCCTAGCCAATATTTCCTATAGTTTCCTCCTCTCCATCCCAGTCTGGATATATATAGTGGTTTGGGGTTTTTTTTATGATAGGTAAAACTTTAATGTTCCTCTCAGATTACTTTCTTACATCCTAATGCAATAACCTGTATGAGGGTGGCAAGTTAAACTCTAATAAAAACAGGAATCTGTGCTCCATGTAGCTAGCTCACCATGAGAAACTGCAGCAAGGATGGATATTGAATGACTTCTATAGTCCAGCCAGTTTTTATCAGAACAGGTCATCAACCTGTAGGCTGCCCAAACCTGTTCCACTGCTTCCCCATTGATTAAATATCTGGAGGCATTTACACCTATATCAAATTCTCCATAATCTATTTTATCTTAATCACACTCAAGTTCTTTTTCAAGCTAGGGCAAAAAGAGGTTCCCTCCGGTGGTGAGAAAAGATGGTATATCTCCTTAATGTACAATGAATTTCCTTGGAGCCAAACTATGATCTCAGATTCCCACAGGCTGAAATATCAGTGGGATTGCAGGGACCATAAGGGAGGTAAAACCTGCCTGCGTACGCCCAAATGTTAAGGAATTTAAGCACTGATATATTTTTTTTTTCATTTGATTGCAGAGCTGACATGTATGGGGGACTAAAGGAATAGAGGGAATACGTAGCTTCCAGCCAAGTTCTGATGGCCAAAATTCCTTCTGAATCTTGATACCTGTATCATCCAAAACAAGACAAGAGGGTCTTGCCTGGAATTGTCACCTGTTTCTGTCATTCCATTCTCCTTCCTATGTGTTTGTTCCCACCCTGTTTTCCTGCTCTTACTGTCTGCCCCAGATATCATCCTGCAAACATCCTGAGCAATGTGTTCCCTTCTCCTTGGTTCAGGCTCCTATGTGGTTCTGGTTTTGCTTTTTTCCGTTTTCCTCTGAATCAATCTTCCCTTCCCTTCCCTTCCCTTCCCTTCCCTTCCCTTCCCTTCCCTTCCCATTTTCTGTCTTTCTTTCTCTCTTCCTCCATTCCATGTTTCCATTCCTTCCCTTCCCCCCCCCCCCCCCCCTTTTTTTTCTTTTTCTC
>NW_009928102.1:0-3009 GCF_000696875.1 Nestor notabilis | reverse complement strand
CCTTCCCTTCCCCCCCCCCCCTTTTTTTCTCTTCCCTAGTCCATGACAATAGGGATCAAGGAGGTGAGGGTATATGTTTTCTCTCCAACTTTTTTCTTTATCCCATTGGGCAACATGATGTACTGATGCACAAACAGTTCAATGAATTCATTACAAAAAAGAGATGATAGTCAATTTTACATTGCAAATTAAGTACTTCTTAATTTGCTTGGGTTTTGCTTGTACAAAAAGAACTCATTCCTCACCAAAAATAAATGGCATTCTGTCAACTGCCAATTGCATACAATGAACTTTAAACAAAAATGTAGCATACAGGTTACATACATAACATACATGTGTGGTAAAATATGTGTAATATTGAAGGTAGGAGATGCCTGAAACAGTAAGGAACCAGAGGATGGCAGTTCTTAGTTTTGTATTATGATTTTAAACTGTAGTCATACTGGGGTGTTGTTTTTGTAGTTGTTGTGGGGGGGTTTGGTTTTGTTTTTCAAAGAATGCCTGAAAAATGAGTAACATTTCTTCCTAATTTTTCAACTGTTCCTCCCACGCTGTAATTTATGGCCATTGCTCCTCGTTCTGTCATATGACACTACGTACCAAGAAGAACTTGGCTATCTCCTCTGTAACTCCATTCAGGCAGAGCTTAGTCCTTGGTCTCTTTCTCCCCAGGCTAAGCAAGCACAGCACCTTCAGTCTCTCTGTTTAGGTCATGTGCTCTTGGCCATTCACTGAATTTCCTCGCTGCTTTTGATTTGGTGAGCTAAAACTGCGCACAATATAGCCAGCCCCAACTATTTGAGTATGTCTTATGTCACTACAGAGTGTTCCGCCACTGCCAGCTGCCCTTTTCCTTGCCAAGTTGTGTGGGTACGCACAGATGTTTGGGAGCACGTTGTGCCTGTGCAATTCAGTGAAAGAAAGGGTTTAAGAACTTCAGCCTTTCCCTCACTGTCATCTTCAGGTCACCGTCCTCATCTGTTCACAAAGACATATTTTTTTCATTACACTTTGCTTCAGAGAAGTTGACTTCCGTGCAGAAGAGTCCAGTGACAGAAACTCCATCTCTCTAGTACCACCACATAGAGAGGGGCATGACTAGAAAAAAGGAGAGCGTGACAGGTTTTTCCATGGATGAGTAACTTCTGCATCTGTGCCCTGGGGACTGTAAATAGCTAGTATAAATTAATGTAATGTAAATATGCTATTGCTAATCTTGCCAGTAATGATGTGAGAAAGAATGGAGTACAAATATGAACTTTACATATCATTAGCACCAATCTGTCTCACTACATTTATAGGCAAGGCTCTTACCTAGGAAGTCAGATGGCAAAACTTACAGTTTTTTCTTTTTAAAATTATAATAAAAATAAACATTTGTGCTACACAGAAATGTTTCTCAAATATCAAGTCCATTTGGGGATTTTACAGCTATGAAAACTGGAAAACAGTTATTGATAGTAATTTCTCAAACACTCAGCAGAAAGTATGTTTATTAGCATGACTGACCTCAGTATATCATTTAATATATTTATTGCAAGTGCATCATACAAAACATTTCAAAGTAAAAGTTTACTTTCAGTTTTAACTATCCATCTGAAGACTGAATGATGTGTAACTTAGAAAAAAGTCAAGACTCTTATTGTTGCCTGCATAATAGTAGAAAATTAGTTTTGAATGAGGATGATGACTATATATTCTGCAAGAACTTCTCTTGTAAACCAGGCACTGTTTAATTCATGGAATAAGAAGTTCTACACTAGGATTGGAAATCAGTTTGAACCTATAAATACTGGCATTTACATCATGTAAATTACTGATTTTGGTTTTTTTTCTAATTCTGCATTATCAGTGACTAAATCCATCTGAGTACAGTGTCCTCACTGGTTTGTGTTGCATTGTTCTTATCTCTGCACAAGGAGAGTAAATACAATATGAATGCAAAATAAGTTCCTGAGAGATGCGCACTACTGATACCAGAAGTGTTATGAAAACCTTTTGGTCAGTCATCTTTCAGACCTCCAGTTTCTGAGTTTGAAGGCTATGCCCTAGTTTTTCAAAATGCATTTCAGTATTTTGAAATGCTATTACAGTAGAAAAAAAATATAATGTTTTCATCCATAATTTCATCTTTTTGTTTATACTGAATTCTCCTGTTTTGTCCTTTCTTTGTTCTGTTTCTTGCAGTTCTATCCTGACAGTTGTCTACTTCGGTTTTCCAACTTCTAGTTATCATTTTCTTCCTATTAGCCACTCTTCTGGTTCTTTCCAGTGTAAAAGCGACATGAAAGGGTTTAGGTAATAAGCTCGTAATGGATTGCTGCACCAGAATGAAACCTCATTTCTTTTTTCCCAGGACTCCCTGGGAATCCTTTTGCCACAGCCTTTTTCTCCCCAAGGAGATTATACAAAATTGTTCTTGTTGCCATTCATTCTGTCAGTATGAGTTGACAATCTGATTCCCATCAGTTCCCATGGGTAGAGCCACGATTCCCAGAAAACATACCGACAGCAGAGCACTTCTTAGAACTGCTAGAATTACTTCCAAATGCCAGGCCAGAAGTGCCTATATTCAGTAGTGGGTCAGTAACCCCAATACAAATCTGTAGAGATCTGGATCTTTCCAGACAACTGATGTGGTGTAATTGTCTTCCTTCAATTAATTATTCATATTAACATTTTACTGCTAATATGTATGTGGGAGTCTTAGTATTCATTTTCCTTTGGCAATTCTTTTGTTTGTTGGCAAAAATGGCGTTGCAGAGTTTTGCCTTTCTCTGTCAGAAAATATAATGTATATGAATATATATGACTTTTTTTTTTAGATTGTAAATCTTTTTAACCAAGAGTTACTGAAAAACTATAGAAACTCAAAATATTTTTAAAATATCCCAGAGGCAACATTTTGGTTTTCTTACTATTCTTGTTACAAGTCACAATATAATTTGGTAAATAATTTGGTTGTTGGAATCATAGAACGTAGAATCATAGAACGGTTTGGGTTGGAAA
>NW_009928101.1:0-763 GCF_000696875.1 Nestor notabilis | reverse complement strand
GAAGGAGGCTATGGGATAAGATAAAGCAAACATGATCAGCAGAGCTTTTGTTTTCTTTCTCCACAAATACCTTCTTTAAAAAAAACAAAACAAAAAAAAAAAACAAAACAAAAAAACCAAACAAAAGCTGCAGGACTGAGTCACATGCAGACTAGAAAGAAAATGTAATCTCCTTTATACTCAAGTGCATGGATCTGTTACAATAGGTACTTCAATAGGCTTGTGGGCTGGGGCAGAGCCAGACCCATTGGTCACAGGCAACTCAGGAATATTCTAGTTCCCAGCGCTCTTGTTGGTGTTTTTCTTCTTCTTCATCACTTGGGAGTTCAGTTATCCCTCTCTGCTACAAGAGATTTTGCCCCAGAAAACTGGGGGAAAATGGCTAACTTTCTGTAGGTACTTATGTAATTCTTCCAAACTGGTAAATTCTAGGTTCAGACAACCAGGAGTTGCTCTTCAAATCAGCAGACACCACTGACTTCATCTCTTCATCTGAGTACTGGTGAACTCTAGGAAGTTACCTTCATAATCACAAAGCTCATCTAGTTCCAAGCCTCTGCCATGTGCACGGACACCTCTGCCAGGTGCAAGCACACCTTCCGCTAGACGAAGCTTCTCAATGCTCTATCCAGCCTGGCCTTGTGGTTGCTCCGTCCCTAGCAGTGTTCAACTTCTCAAGGCATGAATACCAATTCTGTGTAAAATAAAGCATTAAACAGAGGGGGAGGGAGGGGACACACCAAGACTAATCTCTTGGTGGAAT